>NW_006239224.1:734201-788931 GCF_000226075.1 Solanum tuberosum
TATGATAGCCTTACATACCTGGAAGAACAAGATTCTTGAAGAATATTATATAAGAATTTGATTAGAAGCCTTGAAACCCTAGCTTGAACGAAATCAATAAAATCATTCTTAAAATTCTTGAATTAGTTTCTTGAAATCTCTATGGCCAAGAATTACAATTTTCATTAGTAATTCATAATTTTACAGAGGAATTTGAGTTGGAAAGAATGAAATTCTTGGTGTAACACCCCGCAACTAGAAAGAGCTAGAATTAGAAAGAGTGATTTTTAATGAAAATCTGGAAATTTGACAAAATTAAGTTAAGAATGAATTTTGGGTCTAATTCAAACGACCATAACTCCTAGCTCGGGATGATTTAGGTGTTCTACAAGATAACGTAGAAAATATCTTTGAATTATCTTTCCAAGGCCACCGAGTTTGCTCAATTTCAAGTTCGTATGAGTGAGATATTCCCATTTGAAGTTGGGCTGTCCAAATAAGGAAAGTCAAAACCGGATTTTAGAAGGGTATTGTGGTTTTTTCACTACCCAATTAACTAAATTCGTTTTTGGTGATTAAGTTGGGGTCTCAACTGATGGGATTCAGTTTACGCAATTGAAAAATAAGTTAGGGTTTTGAGAAAAGAGAAAAGAGAAGGTGAAGCAAGGAAATCAACAAGTTCTTGAAGAATTACTTGTGGATTTCGTCAATGGGTGAGCCCAATCATGATTTATTTCAGCGTATTGTCGTTTTTGAGATTAGAGAAATTGAGTTCTTGATGAATATTTTCGTTTGAATTTTGATTGATGAATTGTTGAGGAGTTATTGATGTAGTTTCGTGAGATTAGAGGTTGTTTTTGAGTAGATTCTTGCATATTTTGGTTATGTATTCGAATCTAAGTGTTTGGGGAAGGACCCAATTGAGTTTAGAGGATTTAGAGTTGAAAAACGAGCAAGAAAAATCGTCAAACACCTGTGCAGAGGGGAGGGGAGCCGCGCCCCGCAAAGTTCTCTGAAATTTTGACCCTGGGGCGTCGTGCCAGCCAGTGCGCCCCAACTTCAGTTCTGAAGTTTTGGGTCTGGCGCCCCGTGCCACTCAGAGCGCTAGGGACGCCAGGTCTTCTACTTCTTCCCCCTTCTTTCCATACTAGTTCCCTTGAAACGTACCTATGTTTTCTAGTCGATTTTTACACTCTAAGGTACGTCTAAACAACATGAAATCATCATTAACATGAGATCATGAGCCTTGAATCTATAATTCACTTCAAGGAAAGTTAAGAGTTAAGTCAAAAGAAGTTCTTAGAGTTTTCCAAAAGTCTTTTCCAAACGTTTTAACTTTGTTTTAAGACTTAAAGTTCAAGTTGAGTAAAGAGCAAGAAGTAAAGATTGAAGTTCAATTCTTCAAAGAGTATATCGGGACTATGTATTCCCAAAGAGTAAAATATTTTCACATTTAAAGAAGAAAGGAACTTTGATTTCCAAAAGAGACTTTGGACTAGTTTTCAGTAAAGAGTAAATGCTTTCACAATTAAGCAAGAGAGGAAACTTTGATTTCCAAGAGGAGCCTTTCAGCTAAGATTTTAGAAATTATCTCAAACCACAGAAAGAAGTATGTTTTTAAACATAAGAGCTAGTATTATATTTTGGGAGTAGTATTGAGCACCGATATGAGGGAGATTTGAGACAACTCCCAATCTCCATAAACCATGTAGTCACCATGAGTAGAAAAAGGGTCATACTTTTTAGATGATTCCTTAGTACTTTTTAGCATAGACTAGTGGATCCACTTAGTAGTCAGGTTCTATACCCTCAACAAAGTATAGGACGGCCCTGGCAGCGTGAGGAAACATGTTGTATCATCACAATAGCTCTTACGTGATGGTTGTCAGTTAAAGAAACTCGCAAGGAAGTATTTTGTATTCTTATATACACTGTTTATTTATATTTTCATATACAAATAGAGTTTATATTTTATCATTGTATACAAAAAGATTTTTTTTTATGTTTTAAAAGCTTTTCCTTATACTGCATTTACATTATTGCTTTATATCGAATTGAGTTAATTTGAGTTGAGTTGAGGCCAAGTATGTTCCTTCAGTTTCTTTCAAGCTTATGTCTTGTTTTAGTATTCCCCTCACATGCTCGTACATTCAATGTACTGATGCCATTTGGCTTGCATCTTTTTATGATGCAGATATAGGTAATCACGATCAACATCCAGCGCTTCGTTGATCCAGTTGAGCATTCAGAGTCTTGTGGTGAGCCTTCTTGCTTCCCGGAGGATCCCTGTTTATTGCTTTCCAGTATTTTAGTTCATTAGGATGTCGTGGGTCTTCTCCCTACATCCATCTCAGTTATTAGAGGCTTCATAAATAGTCAGCCAGTTAGTTCATTTGTCACTATTTTATTATTGGCTTATGTTTTGAGACTTGAGTTGCCATCTTGGCTAGTTTCAATGTTTCTTTTAAGACATTCTAATTTATTTCATAGGTTCCTTAGTTGAGACCATTTCTTGTGTTTAAGTCTTCCGCTGAGTAAGTAAGCCAGACCAAGGGTTCGCTTGGGACCAACAATGGTTCTCGAGTGCAAGTCTCGCCCAGGGTGTAGGCTCGGGGCGTGACAAACGTGGTATCAGAACCCAGAGTTCAAGAGTGGTAGGGAGTCTATGGAGCCGTGTCAGTAGGGTCATAGTTATCAGTGTGAAGTGTGCCACATCTATAATTAGGTGGCTGTAACACTTTGGAATGTTCTCACTTCTTTCATACTCATTTCGTGCGATAGAGTTTATCTCTAAAAAGTTTCTTCTAACTCATGCATGCGCGTGTCTTTCAGATCATGCTCCACGAAGAGCTGTCTGAGGTCGTCTAACTAGAAGGAATTTTGAACCACAGGAACAAGGGGTACCTAATGCACCAGAAGTGCAACCCCAAGGAGAGGTCACCAATGCTGAGTTTCGTGAGGCTATCCAGATGTTGAGCCAAGTTGTGACCAATCAAGCTGGGCAACAAAGAGGAAATTGTTAGGAAGTGGCTGATACTTCAAAGATCCACGAGTTCTTAAGGAAACCCACCAAGCTTCACAGATTCAAGTGTTACTGAGGATCCAGAGAATTTTGTTGAAGAGCATCAGAAGGTTTTCGAGATCATGCATGTTGCTGATACTGAGAGGGTGGAACTAGCTGCATACCAAATGAAGGGTGTCGCGAGGATATAGTTCGACCAATGAAAGAAGAATCGAGCTGAGGGAGCACCACGTGTGAGTTGGACTTGTTTTGAGAAGGCCTTCTTGGGGCCTTTCTTTCCCCGAGAACTGAGAGAGGCTAAGGTACGAGAGTTCCTTACTCTTAATCAAGATTCTTGAGCGTTCATGAGTACAGTCTGAAGTTCACACAACTTTCTCGGTATGCTCCGTAGATTGTTGCTGACATGAGGAGCAGGATGAGTTTATTCGTTGCTGGGTTGTATCGCCTGTCAAGCAAGGAAGGCAAGGCAGCTATGCCGATAGGGGATATGGACATAGCAAGGCTAATGATCCATGTGCAACAAGTTGAGGAGGACAAGCTGAGGGATGGAGAAGAGTTTAAGAATAAGAGGGTTAAGACATTAGGCAATGAATTTGGGTAGTAGAAGAGTAATTCCAACCGGTCATCCTTCCGACAAAGACAAAAGGGACCTGCTCCTCCTGCACCAAAGAACAAAGGTGAATACAATAGTCAGAATTTCAGAGCTAAACCTACCTATTCTCAGGGTAGTATGGCATTAAGGGGTAGTAAGCCTCCTGCATGCGCTAAGTATGGTAGGAACCACTAAGGGATGTGTCGTGAGGGCTCCACTGGTTGCTTCAAGTGTGGCCAGAACGGTCATTTTATGCGAGAGTGTCCAAAGAACAAGCAAGGTAATGGTAATAGGGGCAACAGATCCCAATCTTCTTCAGTTGCTCCACCAGATAGAGCTGCATCTAGAGGAGCTACTTCAGGGGCATGCGGAGGAGGAAACCGTCTTTATGCTATCACTAGTCGGCATGAGCAAGAGGATTCTCCAGATGTTTTCACTGGTATGATCCAAGTCTTTAACTTTGATGTTTATGCTTTGCTAGATCCAGGAGCGAGTTTATCCTTTGTAACTCCGTATATTATGATGAATTTTGACATTCTTCTTGAAAAACTTAGTGAGCCCTTCAGTGTTTCTACAACTGTTGGTGAGTCTATTCTAGTAGAGAGAGTCTATCGTGATTGTACCATTTTCGTCAATCACAAGAGTACCATGACTGATTTAGTTGAATTAGACATGGTAGATTTTGATGTTATTCTTGGTATGGACTGGCTTTATGTCTGTTATGCCTCAGTTGATTGTAGAACTCGAGTAGTCAAGTTCCAGTTTCCAAATGAGCCAGTCTTAGAGTGGAAAAGCAGTTCAGCAGTGCCTAAGAGTCATTTTATTTTGTATCTTAAGGCCATAAAGTTAGTTTCCAAGGGGTGTGTCTATCACTTAGTTCGAGTTAATGACTCTAGTGTCGAGATACCTCATATTTAGTCAGTTTCAGTTGTAAAAGAGTTCCTAGAAGTCTTTCCAGATGATCTTCCCAGAGTCCCTCCTGAGAGAGAAATAGACTTCGGTATAGACCTTCTTCCAGATACTTTTCCTATATCTATTCTGCCATATAGGATGGCACCAATAGAGTTGAAAGATCTCCTAGAGAAAGGTTTCATTCGACCAAGTGTTTCACCTTGGGGCGCTCCGGTCTTGTTTGTTAGGAAGAAAGATGGTTCCCTTAGGATGTATATAGATTACCGTCAGTTGAACAAGGTTACCATCAAGAATAAGTATCATCTTCCAAGGATTGATGATCTCTTTGATCAACTTCAGGGTGCCACTTGTTTTTTAAAAATAGACCTCAGATCTAGCTACCATCACTTAAGGTAAGGGAATGTGATATTCCAAAGACAGCTTTCAGGACCCGTTATAGTCATTATAAGTTTCTGGTCATGTCGTTCGGTTTAACTAATGCACCTGCAACATTCATGGACCTTATGAATAGAGTATTCAAGCTTTATTTAGATATGTTTGTTATCGTATTCATTGATGACATACTAATCTATTTGAGGAATGAGGAAGATCATGATAGTTATCTCAGAATAGTTCTCCAAACTCTAAAGGATAGGGAGTTGTATGCCAAGTTCTCTAAGTGTGAGTTTTGGCTTGAGTCTGTGGCATTCTTAGGCCACATTATTTCTGGTGATGGAATTAGAGTTGATACTCAGAAAATAGAGGCAATGCAGAATTGTCCTAGACCCACATCTCCAACTGATATTAGGTGTTTCTTGGGTTTGGTCGGCTATTATAGAAGGTTCATAGAGAGGTTCTCATCTATTTCGTACCCTTTGACCAAGTTGACTCAGAAAATAGTGAAGTATCAATGGTCTGAAGCTTGTGAGACAAGCTTTCAGGAATTGAAAAGGAGGTTGACTACTCCCCAGTATTGACCTTACCAGAAGGTACGCAAGGCTTTGTTGTATATTGTGATGCATCCAGAGTTGGTTTTGGTTGTGTGTTAATGCAAAATGGTAAAGTTATAGGTTATGCCTCCAGATAGTTGAAGTTTCATGAGAGGAATTACCCAACCCATGACTTAGAGTTGGTTGCCGTAGTATTTGCTTTGAAAATATGGCGTCATTAGTTGTATGGTTTTCATATAGATGTATTTTACTGATCACAAGAGTCTTCAGTATGTGTTTAGTCAGAAAGAGCTTAATCTCAGACAGAGGAGGTGGTTAGAGTTACTCAAGGATTATGACATGAGTATTCTTTATCACACATGTAAGGCTAATGTTGTTGCTGATGCCTTGAGTAGATTGTCTATGGGTAGTACTGCCCATTTTGAGGAGGGAAAGAAAGAATTAGAAAAATATGTACACACTTGTACGATTAAGAGTTCGAATAATGGATTCCACAAAGGGAGGAGTAGTGGTGATGAATGGGGATGAATCATCATTAGTGTTTGAAGTAAAAGAGAAGCAAGACCAAGATCCTATTTTGCTTGAATTGAAGGCAAATGTCCATAAGAAAAAAGTAATGGCTTTTGAATAAGGGAGAGATGGTGTATTGAGGTATCAAGGTAGATTGTGTGTACCAAGGGTGGATGAACTCCAAGAGAGGATTATGGAGAAAGCTCATAGCTCCCGATATTCCATCCATACGGGTTCCAGAAAAAAGATGTATCGTGACTTGAGAGAAGTTTATTGGTGGAGTAGTATGAAGAAGGGCATTGCAGAGTTTGTTGCTAAGTGTTCGAATTGTCAACAAGTTAAAGTAGAGCACCAAAGGCCCGATGGTATGGCTCAGAATATAGTACTTCTGGAATGGAAGTGGGAGATGATCAATATGGATTTCATTACTCGGTTGCCACGGTCTCGCAGTCAACATGGTTCTATTTGAGTGATTATTGATAGAATGACAAAATCAGCCAACTTTTTGCTAGTAAAGACTACCCATTCAACAGAGGACTATGCCAAGTTGTATCTTCAAGAGGTAGTTAGACTTCATGGCGTGCCAATTTTGATTATTTCAGATAGAGGTGCGCAATTTACTGCACAGTTTTTGAAGTCATTCTAAAAAGGCTTCGGTTCAAAGGTGAACTTAAGTACTGCCTTTCATCCTCAGATAGATGGTCAAGCAGAGGGCACTATTTAGACTTTAGAAGATATGTTGAGGGCCTGCATGATCGATTTCAAGGGTAATTGGGATGATCACCTACCTCTCACTGAGTTCACTTATAACAATAGCTACCACTCTAGCATCCAGATGGCTCCTTATGAAGATCTTTATGGAAGAAGATTCAGATCTCCTATTGGATAGTTTGAAGTTGGTGAAGCTGGATTGATAGGACCAGACTTAGTTCGTCAAGCTATGAAGAAGGTGAAAGTTATTCAATAAAGGTTGAAAATAACACAGAGTCATCCAAAATCCCACATTGATATTAGGAGAAGGGAGTTAGAGTTCGAGTAGATGATTGGGTCTACTTGGAAGTTTCACCCACGAAGGGGAAGCTTAGTCCCCGGTATATTGGTCCTTACAGAATATCCAAAAGGGTTGGCAATGTAGCTTATGAGTTAGAGCTACCACAAGAGTTAGCAACAGTTCATCCGGTGTTCCACATCTCCATGTTGAAAAAGTGTATGGGAGATCCTTCATTGATCATACCAACTGAATATATTAGAATCAATGATAGCTTATCTTATAATTAAGGAGATTCCTGTTTATATTCTAGATCGCCAAGTTCGCAAGTTGAGAACAAAAGAGGTAGCATCAGTCAAAGTTCTTTGGAGGAATCAGTTTGTTAAGGAAGCTACTTGGGAAGATGAGGAAGATATGAAGAAGAGATATCCACGTCTCTTCGAATCCGGAGAAGATTCAAATTAAGGTACAAATCCTTTTCTTAGTATTTATTTATAAGTTGCATGTTGTATTTGCATTTAGCTTGTTGGGTGTTTGAACTAAATATTAGATGTTACACCCTTAGCTTACTAAGAGTAATCTCATTTGAGGATGAATGTTCCCAAGCGGGAGATATTGTAACACCACGCAACTAGAAAGAGCTAGAATTAGAAAGAATGATTTTTGGAAATAATAAAAATCTGGAAATTTGACAAAATTAAGTTAAGAATGAGTTTTGGGTCTACTTCAAACGACCATAACTCCTATATCATGATGAGTTAGGTGTGCTACAAGATACCGCAGAAAACATCTTTGAATTATCTTTCCAACTCCACCAAGTTTGCTCAGCTTCGAGTTCATACGAGTGAGATATGCTCATTTGAAGTTGGGCTTTCCAGATAAGAAAAGTCAAAACCGGATTTTAGAAGGGTATTGTGGTCTTTTCACTACCCAATTAACTAAATTCATTTTTGGTAATTAAGTTGGGGTCTCAACTGATGGGATTCATATTACACATTTGAAAAATAAGTTAGGGTTTTGAGAGAAGAGAAAAGAAGAGGAGAAAAGAGAAAAGAAGAGGAGAAAAGAGAAGGAGAAGCAAGGATATTGTCAAGTTCATGAAGAATTGCTTGTGGATTTCGTCAAGGGGTGATCCCTACGAGGTATGTGAGATCACATAGCGTTGGGTTAGTTCACCCACACACCATTCATGATTTATTTAAGCTTATTGTCATTCTTGAGATTAGAGAAATTGAGTTCTTGATGAATATTGTTGAAAGTTTCGTTTGAATCTTGATTGATGAGTTGTTGACGAGTTATTGATGTAGTTTCATGAGATTAGAGGTTGTTTTGAGTAGATTCTTTCATATTTTGGTTATGTATTCGAATCTAAGTGTTTGGGGAAGGACCCAATTGAGTTTAGAGGGTTTAGAGTTGAAAAACGAGCAAGAAAAATCGTCAAACAACTGGGCAAAAGGGTGGGGCGTCGCGCCTCTCAGAGCGCCCCACAAAGTTTTTCTAAAATTTTGACCCTGGGGTGCTGTGTCAGCCAGCGCACCCCAACTTCAGTTCTGAAGTTTTGGGTCTGTAGCCCCGTGCCACTCAGAGCGCTAGGGACGCCAGGTCTTCTACTTCTTCCCCCTTCTTTTCGTATTAGTTCCCTTGAAACGTACCTATGTTGTCTAGTCGATTTCTACACTCTAAGGTACGTCTAAACAAAATGAAATCATCATTAACATGAGATCATGAGCCTTGAATCCATAATTCAATTCAAGGAAAGTTAAGAGTTAAGTCAAGAAAATTCAAGAGTCAAGTCAAGGGCGGTTCTTAGAGTTTTCCAAATGCTTTTTAAAACGTTTTAACTTTGTTTTAAGACTTGAAGTTAATGTTGAGTAAAGAGCAATGATTAAGATTGAAGTTAAATTCTTCAAAGAGTATATCGGGACTATGTATTCCCAAAGAGTAAAATGTTTTCACATTTAAATAAGAAAGGAAACTTTGATTTCCAAAAATGCCTTTGAGCTAGTTTTTATTAAAGAGTAAATGCTTTCACAATTAAGCAAGAGAGGAAACTTTGATTTCGAAGAGGAGCCTTTGAGCTAAGTTTTGAGAAATTATCTCAAACCACAAAAAGAAGTATGTTTTAAACATAAGAGCTAGTATTATATTTTGGGAGTAGTATTGAACACCGATATTGGGAAGAGTTCAAACAACTCCCAACCACCATAAACCATGTAGCCACCATGGGTAGAAAAAGGGTCATACTTTTTAGATGATTACTTAATGCTTTTAAGCATAAACTAGTGGATCCATTTAGTAGTCAGGTTCTATACCCTCGGCAAGGTATAGGACGGCCTTGACAGCGTGAGGCAAAACACTGTATCATCACAATAGCTCTTACGTGATGGTTGTCGATTAGAGAAACTCCCACAGAAGTATTTTATATTCTTATGTACACTATTTATTTTTCTTTTCATATACAAACATACTTCATATTGTATCTTTGCATACAAACAGAGTTGCTATTTATGTTTTAAAAGCTTTTTCTTATACTGCATTTACATTATTGCTTTATATCGAATTAAGTTAAGTTGAGTTGAGTTGAGGCCAAGTATGTTCCTTCAGTTCCTTTCAAGCTTATGTAGTGTTTTAGTATTCCCCTCACATGCTCGTTCATTCATTGTTAGATGCCATTTGGCCTGCATTTTTTTTCCAGCGCTTTGTTGATCCAATTGAGCATTCAGAGTCTTGTGATGAGCCTCCTTGCTTCCTGGAGGATCCCTCTTTATCACTTTACAATATTTTAGTTCATTAGGATGTCGTGGGTCTTGTCTCGACATCCATCTCAATTATTAGAGGCTTCTTAGATAGTCAGTCAGTCAGTTCTTTTGTCACTATTTTATTATTGCCTTATGTTTTGAGACTTGAGTTGCCATCTTGGCTAGTTTTAATGTTTCTTTTAAGACATTCTAATTTATTTCATAGGTTCCTTAATTGAGACTATTTCTTGTGTTTAAGTCTTCCGCTGAGTAAGTAAGCCAACCAAGGGTTCGCTTGGGGCCAACAATGGTTCTCGAGTGGCAGTCCCGCCCAAGGTGTAGGCTCGGGGGGTGACACTTGGAGAAGGACTTACCTTGAAGAAGAATCCTTAAAAAGATTGAAATAATCTTAAATGAAAGTCTTCTACTTTGATTTTCCATAGGGTTTTATCTTAGGGTTTAAGAGAGAAGAGAATGTTATATTAAGAGATGAAAATCTGATTGATTTGCGTCTTAATTAATCAAGAAATTCGTTTAGGGTTTTATTAGAGGTAAAAAGACAAAAACAACCCTTTTTAATATTTTTCCGTCGGCTAATTCATCACTGCACTGTATCAGGTTACTAAAATGGTCATAACCTTTAACTTGGAATTTGGATTGACACAAAATTTGTGGCGTTGGGTAGAAGATTCAAATATCTTTAATTTGATAGGTTATGAGCCACGTAACTCTCTATATTCTAAGAGATATGCTTGTTTGAAGTTAACCCAAGTAGAATCTTACATCCAAACTTAATCGGTAAGGAAACTTTCAACTCATCTTTGTGCTAGCAGATTGTAGTGACCTTAATTGATATTCAAAATCATTCCACACTAAAGAATTTACGTTTACATAAATGGGAGTTTAAGAATCACCTGATACGACCTTACATGTAAATGAAGAATGATTTTGAGTCTTAACTTAGAAATTTTTGGGGTATTACAATATCTCACTCGTGGGATCATTCATCCTCGAATGATGGTTAAATTGAGGATGGACGATAATGGAGTTACTCTTACTATCTCTCTTGACTTCTGAAATTGTCTACTAATATAGGCAGAACTGATTCATACTCAGAGTATTGAAATAGGACTAGAGCATGTTTGGCACAAACGCTACATAAGACTTCAAGATTACAGACATCATGCAACAAGAATATCGGGGCACGAAGTAAGAATAAGAATACTATGCCTTGAGTGATATGACTAGAAGCTTTAAAACTTAGCAACACTTATCAACTATGCTCTCATTTTTTATAACTACACTTTATTAGCTGCAACTCATAGCTCCCACTATAGTATATGACTAATCTTACAAACGTCTAAGTCAAATCGCTTGCTAAGCCTATTCTCTAGTTCACAACTTTCTAACATGAGATGGTTATACTTATCTAAACAACAAGATTTAGGTTCTATACCTCTACAAGGAATCGCATCCCAAGATTACTTCTCCTTATAACTATATTCAACCAACCTTGAGCCCATATCAAGAAACACCTTATGCATGGTACATTTTTCCACATGTTAACAACACCACATTCAAGCCTATTACTATAACCACTCCATGGACTCTTACTAACCAATCCTTTTAAGAATTTCTCATTCTGTCATCATCTCTACCAACTGTAATTTCACACATTACTACCAGAAACCGACTAATTGCTCTTATTTAACTATTATTCATGGTAAAATACCATCATATTCCTCCACCACATTATAACTTTAAACAAAATAACAACACCACCATTACCACAATAAGAAACATCAACCTTTTCATTCTATCACTACTCAACTACTATACTCAACATCGCTATCAAAACTAAAAAAGGATCCATGAAGGAGTTTAGGGGGAAAGAGCATAAGTACAATTCAGTCAAGACGTCAGATATAAGAATATGTATGACATAACGTTATTCCATTAGCCACTGAGAGTAAATCATGAATTCGCAAGACTGGGCATACTATGAGATACGAGTGCTTATATGAGACTAATATCTATAACTTTATGGAGTAATATTGAGATCAATGGGCCAAAAACTTTACCCCTCATTCTGGGAATTGAGCATAGATGTAAATATACCTGTAGTGTATGAGCATAGGTCATGAACACAATTATGATATTAGAGGCATCAACCGGAGTCATAATGATTGAAATTTGAGGAATATGCTAGATGATGAATGGATTAATATATCACCATAACTATAACACATCACTATCTAATTCTCAACACTTTACTTGGCTTCTCATCTTATTATCTCCCCCCTAAGGTCTGTAGCTGACACTTCAAATCTATGGATCTATTCCATCTTCTCTAAACTGGTCTACATTTGCTTTACTCTAATACTCATAAAATGCTACTCTCATTGCTACTAAACTTTCCACATGCAGGCACTAAGATTCCTTCTAGGGCTTCTTTCTGAGATACTCCTTGTAACTTCTTCTGGCTTCTATAAAAGACTTTCTATAACTATTATCCACATTGACTTATAAACTCGCTTAATCTAACTCTTAAGGAATAGAGAAAAAAAATAGTGTTTACATCAACCTATTGCATATTTACAACTCAAATACACTATCTAGGCACATATGAAAAATCATAAACTTAATTGAAATATCGTCTGACTACATATGATCTCGGGTACACCTCTTAATGCTCTTGTTAATCTAATGACTTAGCCACACTTCATTGCTCTCATCTAAGGGTCGTAATACCACACTTGTACCACTCACAATCATTGAAAACTAACATCGTAATTCCTCACCTACTCTATGTTAAATTTACCAAATCCGATCTCGAAATTAACATTATCACCCTCATATTGCCATTTTTTTTTATCACGACACTCATTTCAAATTCGAGTTTAGTGTCTAGTACTAAACTCAAATATCAATTTAATTTCTCCCATACTATACTAACTTACGACTACTAGATAAAATTAAGAAACACTTTCTCACTAAGACCTCATGACAAGTAGTCAATCTTTATCTCTCAGTCTACAGACTTACAATTTACCATCACATTCATTTTGACAATTTAATTACTATTTACCCATTCACTATACATCATTGCCTAATTAGTTCTATAATCCTTTGAATATCATGAGGCTCCCCCTTAAACAATTATAAGCCTATCGTAGATCTCTCACCTCATGAATACTCCTACTCTTCTTTTCAACACATATACTTAATCGTTACTAACTGATGAGTCAGAGATTTGGATTCATTTAGGGCTTTATTTATATAGATTTAGTGTCCTTAAATGCTTATTTTGTGCCAACAATTGATGTAAAACCATTGATCTTCAGATACATAGATTGAGGAACAAAACTAGGATAGAAATGGGAAATAAAGACAACACAAGAAAGAAAGAGAATGGAAAGACAAGCCTCATAATCGCCGATGTCACTCGGCGACTCACCAAGTTGCCACCCTACCACCTAAAGTTACAGAATGCTGAGGCTGAATTAGGGGTAACTTCGGTGAGCAGTAGTTCCACTCGGTGTTTCACCGATCGCTTTGGCGATGGATGACCAAGTCGCCAAAAGTACTGATGGAGATCCAGATAAGTGCCGATGGGCGAGTAGAAAGGAAAAAGAGCGCATCGCGGAATCGCTCGGTGAGCCCAACCTGTCTTGCCTAAAAGTACGGTGGCTGGACTAAGAAAAGGTGAAAAATAAAGGCGAGATGAAGGAAAATCGATGAGTCACCGAATGGTCGGCGAAGCCCGACTTACCTCGCCGATTGGTCCCAACCAGCTTCACATCAAACTTGCATAAATTGATTTTTGGAAGAGAGAGAAACCATTCAGAAACATGAGGAACACAAGATTGAGAGTGAAAATACTATCATTATGGATTTCAAGTGATTTTAGCAAGGTTTTTCATTGAAATTTGTAATAGAGAAGATTGTAGTTGATTTTAACTTCAAAACTTCATTTACCCAGCTATGAAAAATGTGGCAAGTGTTGATTTTCATCTTTTCATCATGATTGGCTAAAACCCTAACCTTGGGGTTTTGACGATGTGACCGATTGTTGAGTTTTTCGAAGTGGGTGTCATTGGTTTGAGAATAATGGTGTTAATTTGAAGTGGGTCTGAATTGCTACTACGTTTTGAGGTCGTCTTGCATGATTAGTGTAGCAAGTTCAGTGTTTTGTGCTTGCTCGAGAGAGAAGTACAGAGCCAAAGTAGAAAATTTAGCATCCTTAGTAGTGGGTTACTATGATTTCAGCTTGAGAAAGTGAAACATGGAATCTATCCTTTGTATCTAGCTCGAGAGAGTAGATTTGATGAGGATGAGGGCTGGGCATCTTCCGTCTAGTGTTGAAGTTTGAGAGAATTCAACAAAGATAAGGTAATTGTTCGAGATAAAATTGATTTACATATAGTTCGACCTACCCACAATATTTTATCCTATTATGAGCATCAATGTTCATCCACTAAGTTGGATTCAATAATTGGTTGGTCAATTCCCCAAGTGTTACCTCACTATTTGATTGTTTTGTGTTAAGTGTTGAATTGGATTGATAAGTATAACCTGAAATTTGAAGTTTAAACCAAAAAGGTGCAATAAGTGTTCAGTTGAAGAGATTGTTGTCATACTTTTATATATGAATTTGAAGGAAAAGCTACTCTCTGTGGGATCGATCCCAATTCATTTAGTTGGGTTATATACTGATTAGCGATCGTTGACACTTAGAACTGGATGAAGTGTCTTTGAAATGTTAATCAAAATGGCACCGCTACCGGGGAGTAGCGTTACTTAGAATTCTTTGATCGAAGATTTGATTTGTGAATTAGTTGGCTGTAGTTGAATTGGCTTAGGCTGCATTGTGTAGTGTTGGTTGGACTACATAGAAGTAAAAATGAGTGAGGAAGAGGTGAATGGTAGCCAAGCAGGTCATTGGGACAATATTGATGATGTCAATAGTGTTTACAACCCATCTCATTTAGGTGAAATGGGTGCAATTTACATACCACAAGCTGATGGGAATGCAATATTTGAGGTCACTAGCACAACTCTTCATCTCCTCCAAATGCGAGGACTCTATGGAGGGCAAGCAGATGAAGACCCGCATGAGCATGTAAGAAATTTTACATTGGTGTGCAACCCATTTTCATTCAAGAAGGTGTCACAGGAGTCAATCCGGTTTTGGTTATTTCCACTATCTTTGACGGGGGAGGCTAGCAAGTGGTTGGCTGAGTTACCAAACAATTCCATCACATCATGGAAGGAGTTGATTATAGCATTCAATACAAGATTATTTCCCCCATCAAGGATGATGAAGCTTAGAGACGACATTCAAGGTTTCAAGCGATGAGAGGGTGAACCTATCCATGAAACGTGGGTGGGGTTTAAGAAACTCTTACTTAAATGCCCAACTCACGGGCTACCAAACGATTTACTACTCCAATATTTTTATCGGAGTCTTGATTCGATTAATAAAGGGGTGGCTGATCAATTGGTACGAGGGGGAATAATGTTGCAATCATATGAGGTGGCTTCATTTTCTTTTTGATGACATGACTAAAATAAATCAAGTGTGGTACACCCAAGAGGATCAAGTCTCCCCTTTTTGCTTTAGAATGACACAAGAACAACTTGATAAGAAAAGAAAGAGGGATGAAAACATCAAGAAAATGTTGACCCAAATGGAACTATTACAAGAGCATATGATGGAGAATGTGGAAAAGCCCAAGGGGACAAGTGTAGTGTTTAGAGTTGAGGAGGGTTCTTTCTTCGGTTATTCAAAGTCGGGGGAGAATCAAGGTTTGAACTCCAAGAGATACGAGGAGGGTTTCCACCTACGCTATTTACAGCGGGGCGGGAATCAAGGTTGGAACTATCACAAAGGAGAAGAGCAAAGAAGATACTATCAAGATTGGGCCGAGTAAAGTGACTAATGGAAAAGGGAGGAGGACCATAAAGAGGACCACACTCACTCAAGGGAGAGACCAAAATCGAGAGGGAGTGCAACTTGCAAGTAGTCCACGGGTGAATGATTTGCTGTCACGCATCGTTGATAAAGTCTAAGGTTCGGATGACTCGTTAAAAGGGACAAAAACTAACTTTTCATCATTGAACAATAAAGTGAACTCTCACGCAGATGCAATCCAGATACTTGAAGGTCAGTTGAGTTCACTTTCCGCACAATTGAAGCAAAAAATGATAATGAAATATGATGATAGAGAGCTGGTTGTAGTTACTCGAAGTGGAAAGGTAGAAATTGGCGATATGACGGGAAATGAAGAAGCTCAAATGCATAAAGAAGACAAAGGGATGGAGGAAGAAGAGGCACCTATCCATCAAAGCATTGCCAAATGACCACAAAAGGACATAGAGAAACACAATCAAAGCCCAAAAGTTATGCAACCTTCACCCAAAATATCTCCTCCATTTCCTCAATGTCTAAAGAAGAAGAATGAGGATGAAAAGTTCAAGAAGTTTTTATCAGTGTTCAAGACATTATCAATTAATCTCCCTCTAGTGGAAGCATTGTTGGAAATGCCGAGGTATGCCAAGTTTATGAAGGAGTTAGTCACAAAGAAAAGAAGTTTGGATTTTGAGACAATTGAAGTCTCCCATAGTTGTAGTGCAATTATGACTAAGGAGTTGATAAAAAAGAGAGAAGATCCCGGAGCGTTCACCATCCCTTGCACCATCAGCATGCTCCAATTTGCTAAAGCTCTATGCAATTTGGTAGCAAGCATCAACCTAATGCCATATGAAATCTATAAACAACTTGGGTTGGGGGAATCGAAAGCCACAACAATGAGACTCTTGATAGCGGACCGATCAATTAAACATCATGTGGGGATACTATATGACATCTAGGTAAAGGTTGAACGATTTATTTTCCTGGCTGATTTTGTCATTCTCGATTGTGAAAATGTTGAAATTCTCATCATTTTGGGAAAACCATTCTTGGCAACCGGACGAGCATTGGTGGATGTTGAGAGCGGAGAATTGATGTTTCGGGTGAATAAAGATGAAGTAACCTTTAATGTGTGTAAGTTAATGAAACACCCAAGTGATATTCACGTGGCCTCCACTGTTGATGTTATTGATGAAGCACTGGCTAGTGTGAGCCATTTGATGTGTATGAGTGAGCCACTTGAAGCCGTGCTTGCTAACTATGATGAGTTTGAAATTCAAGGCTATGAAGAGGTAGTAGAAGGTCTATCAGGTTTGGGGGGGGGGGTATTCAAAGACTCCGTTGAAGTTGGACATTGATTTTAAAAATTGAGAAAGTCTTCCCGCAAAGCCATCAATATAAGAACCCCCAAATCTAGAAATGAAAGTTCTTCCCTCCCATCTCCGATATGCTTTCTTATGGGAAAATAACACCTTACCAGTGATCATTGCAGCTAATTTGCTTGATTGGCAAATAAAATTGCTCCTTGAGGTGTTAAGAAGGCATATCAAAGCTATAGGGTGGACTATCGCTGACATAGTTGGCTTTCCTCCCAGTATTTTCACTCACAAAATTCACCGTGACAGTGATTGTAAGCCAAGTGTTGAATATCAACGGAGATTGAACCCACCGATGCAAGAGGTGGTGAAAAAAGAGATAATAAATTGGTTGGACGCAGGTCTGATCTACCCTATTGCGGATAGCAATGGGTAAGTCCAGTACAATGTGTACCGAAAAAAGGAGACATCACAGTAGTCCTAAATTAAAAAAGGGAGCTTGTATCTATGAGACCGGTGATCGAGTGGAGAGTATGCATGGATTACCGAAAGTTAAATTCGTGGACTGAAAAGGATAATTCCCATGCCCTTTATGGATCAAAATTTTGATCGATTCTTCGAGAGAGGTTGGTATTGCTTTTTGGATGGGTATTCCAGTTATAACCAAATCACCATTGCTTCATAAGACCAAGAGAAAAAAACCTTTACGTGCCCATATGACACTTTTGCCTTCAAACGGATGTCGTTTGGATTATGCAATGCTCCGGCTACATTTCAACGTTGCATGTTATCTATTTTTTATGACATGGTGGAGGATTCAATGAAAGTATTTATGGATGACTTCTCGGTTGTGGGTGATACTTTTGAAGAATGTCTAGAGCACTTAGGACAAGTTCTCCAAAGATGTGTGGAGACAAATTTAGTCCTAAGTTGGGAAAAATGTCATTTCATAGTTAAGGAAGGTATAGTGCTTGGTCACAAAGTGTCGCAAAAGGGGCTGGAGGCTGACAAAGTAAAGACTGAATTGATTGAGTAGTTACCACCATCAATTTCGGTGAAGGGTGTGCGTAGTTTCTTAGGACATGCCAGTTTTTACCAGAGATTCATCAAAAACTTCTCAAAAATTGCACATCCTCTATGCAAACTCTTGGAGAAGGAGGTGAAATTCCACTTTGATGATGCTTGCATGGTAGCTTTCAAGTGCTTAAAACAAAAATTGGTGTCCACACCGATCATAATTAGTCCTGATTGGTCAGAATCTTTCGAAGTAATGTGCGATGCAAGTGGCACGACATTAGGTGTTGTACTGAGGAAAAAACGCAACAAACTTTTTCACCCTATTTACTATGCAAGTAAAACTCTAAACAGTGATCAACGTAACTATACAGTTACTAAACAAGAGTTACTTGTGGTAGTTTATGCGTTTGAGAAATTACGGGCATACTTGCTAGGTACTGAAGTGATTGTTCACACTGATCATTCTGCACTGTGTTACCTGATGGCAAAGATGGATACCAAGCCAAGATTGATATGATGGGTGCTTTTATTGCAAGAATTTGACTTTGAGGTCAAAGATAGAAGAGGTTGTGAAAATCAGGTCGCAGGCCACTTATCAAGATTGGAAGGCAAGGAGAATGACGAGCTAGAGATCGACATAAATGATGTTTTTCCCGATGAATAGGTATTCACGGTAACCATCAAACAACCTCCTTGGTATGATGATTTTGCCAATTATGTAGTGTGTGGATTAATGCCGGACGAACTGAACTTCTACCAACAAATGAGGTTCTTGTTCGATGTTATAAAGTACTTTTGGGATGAACCATATTTATTAAGAGAATGTGCTGACCATATCATTAGAAGATGTGTTCTAGAAGAAGAAGTTATTGAAATTCTCCATGATTGTCATGCTTCACCGGTTGAAGGTCATCATGGTGGTGTACGTACAACTGCTAAAGTTCTACAAAGTGGGTAATACTGGTCGTCTCTCTACAAAGATGCCCATGTGTTTGTTAAGAAGTGCACTCAATGTCAGAAACAAGGTGGAGTATCCAAAAGACACGAGTTGCCTCTTACGCCCATTTTAGAAGTTGAGCTATTTGATGTTTGGGTATAGATTTCATGGGCCCATTTATAAGTTTGTTTGGTAATAAGTATATCTTGGTGGCTGTAGATTATGTTTACAAATGGGTGGAGGTTGTTGCACTTCCAAACAATGAAGGAAAAAGTGTTGTTCAATTCCTGAAACGCTACATCTTTGCGAGATTTGGTACTCCACGGGCTATTATTAGTGATAGGGGATCCCACTTTTGCAACAAGTGGTTTTCAACTGCACTGAGCAAGTATGGAGTGAAACACAAAGTAGCAACTCTGTATCATCCTCAAACGAGTGGCCAGGTTGAAGTGTCAAACCGGGAGATCAAAAGTATCTTGGCCAAGACAGTGAATGCTAATAGAATTGATTGGTCTCGAAAGCTTGATGACGCACTATGGGCGTATCGTACTGCATACAAAACACCAATCGATATGTCTCCGTATCAGCTAGTTTTTGGTAAATCTTGCCATCTACCAGTTGAATTGGAACACAAAGCATTGTGGGCATTGAAAGCTTTAAATCTAGACTGGAAAAAGACCTCAAAAGAAAGAGTAGAGCAGTTAAATGAGTTAGACGAATTCAGGTTCAAAGCTTATGAAAGTTCAGCCTTATACAAGGAAAAGATGAAGAAATGGGATGATACTAAAATCCTTAAGAGGGAGTTCAGAGTGGGAGACTGGGTGTTACTATACAATTCTCGACTTAGACTCTTTCCAGGAAAGCTCAAGTTGAAATGGTCAGGACCATTTAGAGTGATACGAGTGTTCACAAATGGTGCCATAGAAGTTGAAGGTCAAGAAGGACCTGCATTTAAGGTGAATGGGCAACGCTTGAAGTTATACTTTGGCGAGTGCCAAGAGATTTCTCTAATTCAGGTGGTGTACCTAGAAGATGCTTGAGAGCATTTCCACGTCGTGTCACGATGTTAAATAAGGCGCATCTTGAGAGGCAACCCAAGTGTTAGTGTTTTAAAATAATGTGTGTTCATTTTGTAGGTGCACAATTTTATGCGAGAAGAAGATGCCATTGGCAAATCACCGAACCCGTTCGGTGAGCATGACATAGTCTGCCCTATGGACTTCAAAAATGGGGTTGAGATTTTGGAACATTTGGCGGGAGACCATCATCACTTGGCAAATCGCCGATATGCTTAGACAACCCAATCTTCCTCGCCCTTTTACTTTATCACTGACAGCATAACTCAATGATCCATCGACGAAGTTCCAATTCCATTATGCGAGTCGCCGACCTGTTCGGCGACCTCCTGTATCTCCGCCGATCTACCCCATTTTGCGAGTGTCACCCACTGGAACAAAAGGTGATATTCTGCTCATTGAGCGCACCGCCGAAGCATTAAACGACTGTCTCATTTTCTCGCCGACTGGGCGCTTAGTGAAGATTCCTCCTCACCTTGCTCTGCATTTTTACATACTAGATTTTTATCTTTATTTGCTAGTTTTTATTTTTATTCTTGTTTTATTAGCGAGAGTTTCCGTTCTCTACTCACATTGGGGATAATGTTGAATGCTTTTGGTGGGGGTGTGTACTTGTAGTCAGTGAATTTCTGCGGTGTGCTTAGACCCCTTCTAACCCATTTTTGCCACCCCTTGATTGTGTTTAATTGTGGTTGTTCTTGTGAGAGTTTCCGTTCTCTACTCACATTGGGGATAATGTTGAATGCTTTTGGTGGGGGTGTGTACTTGTAGTCAGTGAATTTCTGCGGTGTGCTTAGACCCCTTCTAACCCATTTTTGCCACCCCTTGATTGTGTTTAATTGTGGTTGTTCTTGTGCAAATTTGAGTGTCGGTTGTGATCAATACCGATGAATTGAATGATGCCCTCAATTGAACAAACACAAATGTGCGGCTATGATGAGACCAAATAAAGTTGCATAGGCAATATGTGAACTATTTTCATCTCATTGTGACTAGCCTATTGTCGAATTGAGTCTTGTGATGAACATTGCACACTATTGAAAGTGTGGAATCTGGTTTGACATTGGTATCAATGCCTTATGTGATGAGGTTCCTGTGAACCTTGTGTGAAGACACCTAGAATTTGCACTATTGGTCCGGTTGACCAAGTGATGTGAGCTCTTGAAATGATCTTAGGCAACAATTTTAAAGAGTCAAACAATTTGACATTATACCTCTTTTGTGGCCTACCTTATGAGTGTGTGATCTTTGTTTTAGCACCCTTTGAGCCTTACCCTTTTCTTGGAAGAAACTTGATGCAATTGTGACCTTTCTTTATCCATTCACCCTTAATCCTCATGAGATGTGGTTTGTTTGAATAACCAACTTAGGCCAAAATCTTAAGTTGGGGGTGTGGTGAAAAGAGAAGGTAAATCAAGGAATGTGAAGAAATTCCCCTCTACCCATGGTTTTGAAAAAGATGGAACTCATGGTTTTGAAAAAGATGGAACCCCTCCATAAAAAAAATATTAAAAGAAAAAAAGAATGAAAAAAGTTCTGAAATAAAGCTGCGTAAAGAAATGGGGTGTCCAAAGTTTCATTGAAAATAAATAATGGGGTGACTTTTGAACATGAATGAGAATGATGAAGAAAAGGGAAGGAAGTGTTGTTCACACCACATTTCATGAGAATAGCAACCACTGAGCCTAAATGACCATACATTTACACTAACTCCGTTACAAGCCTTGAAAAGACCTTTTTGATCTTGAGTGAGTTGAAACAAGTGTTGATTGGAAAATAAAGGTAAACCTATGGATTGATAAGTATAACCTGAAATTTGAAGTTTAAACCAAAAAGGTGCAGTTAGTGTTCAGTTGAAGAGATTGATGGCGTACTTCTATAATTGATTTTGAAGGAAAAGCTATTCTATGTGGGATCGATCCCAACTCATTTAGTTGGGTTATATACTGACTAGTGATCGTTGACACTTAGAACTGGATGAAGAATCTTTGGAACGTTAATCACTAACACATTGGCACGTCATCATAAAATCCTTTCTAGTTAAAGTATACTCTAATTCATCCATACTAGTAACTCTTACTCTAGCTTCTATCATGAAATCTACACAAACTCATCACTTCTTAGTCTACCTATAAAGAAAAACTCCTCATTAATGACTTACTAGTACATGGCTACAACTTAGACTCCTTTTCTTAGATTACTACACCTCTAAATTCATACTTCTAACTCTGGACATTTCTACTAATACTAGTTTATAACATCGCAACTCACACTATCTTTGGGGTGAAGATACTACACATGCATTCTAAAACATACTTCCCTCATAATGGTCTCACTTGAATAAGGTTTAGAGAAGCGAGTCTGGGAGTACATCTCGCTTTTAGCTCAAACAAACGGTTTATATAAATAAGGGTGCATTCTTTCAAGTCAATACACTTAATCTCACCCATGGGCTTCTTTCAAGCCCCTCTATAGTCTCATGACTTTCTGAAGACTTTTGCTAAGAGAAACTCATCGATAAAAATTCGGGCTTTGCTTTTCAACCACTTTGAGTATGAGGGTAGTCGAATGGATTTGAGAAACGCACGAGTTTGAATAAGTTCTTCATGACACAGTTCTATTGCACGATTTAAAGTATAAAAAAGGGAAACTTTCCTTAAATATATGTAGTCCCTTATTTATCGAAGTGGGGGGCCCCACCACCATGAATGAGATCCTACTAACAGGGCTTCATAGATACCCTAGGACACTTAAACTCTGTGTTCTGATACCAAGTTTGTCACGACCCAAGCCTACACTCTGAACGTGGTCGGCACTCGAGAACCATTATTGGTCCCCAAGTGAACCCTCATCCTTGTTGACTACAAACGGAAGGCTAACTCGAGCATACATAAACATCAGATCAAAATAAAGGTTGAATCAACAGTGTATTAAATCTCAAACACTCTGAATATACTTAGTATTAAACATAAGTTTAAAGAAAACCTCTGAAACTTAAAGACTCTCCAAAATTGTCTATCTATAACGCCTCTACTATACAAAGATGAGTGTTGGAACAAGACCCACGACTCCTCAAAAGAACTACTACTAAATACTCATTAAACTAGAGTCCTCCGGAGGATAGGAGGTATTACTTAAAAACCGACGTGCAGATGAAGAGATATTAACAGACTCTTGTTGAGAATCCTAAGGACCTCTATGTGCATCATTAAAAGATGGAGGTCGAATGACATCAGTACATTGAATGTACGAGTATGTAATATAGCTGAATAACAAATAACTAAATGAAAGGACTGCAATAGATATAGATATACACTCAACTTAATGTAAAGAAATAAATGAGTGAAGTTATTAAAACTTTACAAAATACTTACCCATCTCTGAACTCAACATATTAAGCGATATTATAAAAATATACTTTTGCTCTATTTGGGAGATTCTCTAACCGACAACCATCACTATGAGATACATGATACATCGTCTCGCCCACGCTTCCAAAATTGTCCTTTATCGTTCAGGGATATAGGGCACCTGAACTAAGTGGATCCACTAAGCAATAAGGATTCATCTAAAAAGTATGATCCTTTACCCATGTTGGTAGACATGGTTTATGAGGATTTTGAGTTATCTGAACTCATCCCCATATCGGTGCTCAATACTACTCTCAATAAAGACCCATGCTCAAATTTATAAAACATACTCTTTCTTTGTTTTGAGGTAATTACTCAAAATAACCTCTTAAAAGAGTTAATTGCTCTGAAATATCTCTGAACTCATAAACTTGTTTAGAAATTAAAGTTTCTCTTTCTTCAAAATAATACTCTCTTTCTTTATATAAAAATGAAATATTTGGAAAATACTTAGTTTCATTCTACTCTTTCTCAATCTCCTCGTTACTCCCTCAAAACTCAAATTAAAACACAATTGTTAGCTTTAAAAGATTCTCAAAATTTATAACTCAAAATAGGGTTCATACTGAAAGATAGACATGAACGAATCAACTCATGGATCTCAATAACAATATAAAAAATTCAATACTCAGAACTCAAGAACTCAGAACTCAACGATACTACTCATCTCAAGAATACTCAATTCATAGGGTTCATGCTGAAATATAGACATGACCGAATCAACTCAAGTTCTTAATGCATAACATATAGAAATTCAATAATTAGGAAAAAAAATTCAAAAAGAATTAGGAACTCAAGAACTCAAAATCAACTCATCTCAAGAATACTCAAATCTAGGGATGAAAACCTAGATTACTCTTTTAATGATTTAAAAGTAGATGTAGGGCGTGAGGGTGAACTAGTCCAACACTATGATAGCTTTACATACCTGGAAGAACAAGATTCTTGAAGAATCTTGAAGAAGAACTTGATTAGAAGCCTTGAAACCCTAGCATGGACAAGAACAATCAAGAAAACCTTTCTTGAAATTCTTGAATTAGTTTCTTGAAATTTCTATGGCCAAGAATTATAATTTTCATTAGTGATTCATAATTGTATAGAGGAATTTGAGTTGGAAAGAATGAAATTCTTGGAGAAGGACTTACCTTGAAGAAGAATCTTGAAAAAGATTGAAAGAATCTTGAATGAAAGTCTTATACTTTGATTTTTTCCTTAGGGTTTTGCCTTAGGGTTTGAGAGAGAAGAGAATGTTGGATTAATGAGATGAACATCTAATTGGTTTGGGTCTTTAATTAGTCAAGAAATTCTCTTAGAGTTTTCTTAGCGGTAAAAAGACAGAAACGATCCTTTTTAATATTTCCCCGCCAACTAATTCGTTACATCACTATATCAAGTTTCTAAAATGGTCATAATTTTTTACTTGGAATTTGGATTGACACAAAATTGGTGGCGTTGGAAAGAAGATTCAAATATCTTTAATCTGATAGGTTATGGGTGTAACAGCCCGTATTATGCATATGCTTGTTCTATTCTCGTGATTCTTGACATAGCCTTATAGTATAGGCGAGGGACCATGTTTCTTATATGATTAGCGTTGGTTTAAACTAGCTCAGAAGGTGATGTGATGCCTTGCACATTTCAGCATATGTACTGCAAGTTAACTCCAACGGGAGTATTTAAATTCGAGACAGTAAGGTGGTAATTGAGCTTAAAGTTGAAAGTTAAGTGCTAAGTTAAAGCAAAAGGGATTAATATTTAGAAAATGGAATAAAATAAGTGAGCTACTTGCTTGACTTAACTAATCTAGTAGGTGACAAGTAGGTGCATCACATACTTGAGCTATATAGATCTAGTAGGTGACAAGTCCGTGCATCCTTAATTTGGACCCTCCATCATTTACCGGGTCAGATCCTAATGAAGATCCACAGGACTTTATAGATCAAATCCAACGCACTTTTGATGTTATGCATGTAAGTGATAAAGAAGCGCTTGAGCTAGCAGCATATAGATTAAAGGGTGTGGCTATATTGTGGTATGATGCTTGGAAGCAATCTAGGGGAACAGATCCACCTTCAGCTACGTGGAAAGAGTTCAAAAAGGCATTCCTTGACCATTATATGCCGTTGGAGATCTGAGAGGCCCGTGAGGATCAGTTCTTAAATCTCCACCAAGGAAGTATGAGTGTGAGGGAGTACAATCTCAAATTTAATTCCTTGGCCAGGTATGCTCCTAATATAGTAGCTACTATGGAGGATAGAGTTCATCGATATGTGGATAGATTAGATTCACATCTAGTTAGAGACTGTACCATTGCTTCGTTGAATAAAGATATGGATATAGAATGGATGCAAGTTTTTGCGCAAAAGTTGGAGGATCAAAGGCAAATGAGAAGGACACAAGAGTCAGAAATAGGGCATTCTAAGAGGGCCAGATCCATGGGGCAGTTTACACCATCCCAAGGTGATTTTAGGCCTCAGTTATTTAACAGACCACCAAGGCCATCATCTTCCTACTCTACAGCTAGTGCCCCACCTCGGTTTCAAGAGTCTAGGGGCAATCAATATGGGCAAAGAGGTGAAAGCCAAGGTTCACGAACAATGGGGTACCAAGAGCAGGGAAGTATGAGCCAATCAAGACCTCCTCGACAGTCTTGTTAATAATGCGGAAGAAATCATTTAGGTGCATGTTGGTTTGGGACAAATGTTTGTTTCTGGTGTGGTACACTGGGTTATATGATGAGAAATTACCCTCATAGGGGTGTGGGTGGTGTGGCACAACCTACTAGATCAGTTGTTGCATCCTCATCATCAGCACCTTCTTTAGGTAGGGGACAGATGCCTACTGATCGTGGTAGAGGAACTAGGGGAGCAGCTAATTCTAGTGGAGTTCAGAATCGCACATATGCTCTAGGGGATCGACAAAATTTGGAAGCCTCGCCGGATGTGGTTACAGGTACACTGTCCATCTTTTCACATAATGTATATGCATTAATTTATCCGGGGTCTACATTGCTATATGTTACTTCATTGATTGCTGGGAAGTTCAAAAGAACACCAGAATTATTAGTGAAGCCATTTGAAGTATCTACACCGATTGGTGAGTCTATTATAGCTAGAAGGGTTTATCATAATTGCATTGTAACTGTTTGTGATCGTGATACATTGGCTGATCTTGTTGAGCTAGAAATGGTAGATTTTGATGTTATAATGGATATGGATTGGTTAGCTTCTTGTTATGCCACGGTAGATTGCCGAACTAAGATAGTGCGCATTTCCAGTTTTGAAAAGAGGCAGTCCTCAAATGGAAAGGTAATATTGGGGCACCAAGAGGTAAATTTATTTCTTATCTTAAGGCAAAGAAGATGATGTCCAAAAGATACATTTGTCATCTGGTCAGAGTGAAAAATATAGATGCAGAGCCACTAACTCTTCAATCCATTCTGGTGGTAAATGAATTTCCCGATGTATTTCCTGAAGATCTTCCGGGTTCGCCCCCAGAACGAGAAGTAAAGTTTGGTATTGATGTGATTCCAAATACTCAACCTATCTCCATCCCTCCATATAGAATGGCCCAGGCAGAATTACGGGAGTTGAAGGAGCAATTTAAAGACTTATTCGAAAAAGGATTCATAAGGCCTAGTATGTCCCAATGGGGGGCACCAGTTTTATTTGTACGTAAGAAAGATGGCTCGTTAAGAATGTGTATTAACTACCGGCAGTTGAAAAAGGTAACAATTAAGAACAAATATCCCCTCCCTAGAATTGATGATTTGTTTGATCAGTTACAAGGTGCTAAGTGCTTTTCAAAGATCGACTTGAGGTCGGGTCAAAGACAAAGATATTCCCAAGACAGCTTTTCGGACACGGTATGGTCATTTTGAGTTTTTAGTCATGCCATTCGGGCTAACAAATGCACCAGCAGCTTTTATGCATTTGATGAATAGGGTGTTCAAGCCATTTCTAGATGTGTTCGTGATAGTATTCATAGATGACATTTTGGTGTATTCAAGATCGGAATATGACCATGCTAATCACTTGCGGGAGGTTTTACAAATTCTCCGTGATCATAAGTTGTATGTGAAGTTCTCTAAATGTGAGTTTTGGTTGAAATATGTGGCATTCTTAGGTCATATTGTATATGACGAAGGAATAAAGGTTGATACTCAAAATATAGAAGTCGTGAAAAATTGGCCAAAACCTACAACGCCTATGGAGATTCGTAGTTTTCTTGGAATTACAGTAGGTTCGTTGAAGGTTTCTCTTCCATTGCTGCACCCTTAACAAAACTAACATACAAAGAAACCAAGTTTCAATAAAGTGATGCATGTGAAAGAAGCTTCCAAGAGCTGAAGAATAAATTAGCTTCTACACCTGTATTGGTACTTCCAGATAGGAACAAAAGGGTATGCAGTGTATTGTGATGCTTCAGGAGTTGGGCCTAGGATTGTGTATTGATACAGCATGGTAAAGTAATAGCTTATGGCTCAAGGCAGTTGCGGCCACATGAGAAAAATTATCCAACTCATGATCTAGAGCTAGCAGCAATTGTATTTGCTTTGAAGATATGGCGCCACTACTTGTATGGAGTTCATATTGACATATACACTAATCACAAGAGTTTGCAATATATCTTTAAGCAAAAGGACCTAAATCTGAGGCAGCGAAGATGGCTGGAACTATTAAAAGATTATGACATTGATATCTTGTATCATCTCGAGAAAGCAAATGTAGTAGCTGATGCGTTAAGTCGTAAAATAATGGCAAGCACTCATGGGCAGTCTGTGGAAAGACAAGGAATAACTAAGGATCTACATCAACTAGGTAGCTTGGGGGTTCGCCTTCTTGAATCTCCAGACGAAGGGGTTATTGTGCAAAATGTGGCAGAATCCTCATTAGTAGTGGAAGTGAAAGAGAAGCAATACACTAATCCTATTCTATTACAGCTTAAGGAGAATGTACAACAAGGTATGACAAAGGCATTTGAGCTTACGCAAGAGGGAGTACTTCGATGTAAAAACAAATTGTGTGTACCTAATGTAGATGAATTAAGAAAGAGGATTATGATGGAAGCACATCATTCAACATATTCTGTCCATCCAGGGTCAACTAAAATGTGTCATGACTTGAAAGAAATGTATTGGTGGGGGACATGAAGAAGAACATTGCAGAATTCGTGGCTCAATGTCCAAATTCTCAACAAGTAAAAGTAGAGCACCAAAAGCCCGGAGGTTATATGAAGTGTATAGAACTTCCAATTTGGAAGTGGGACATGATCAACATGGACTTTGTCACTGGTTTGCCTCGCTCATTTCGGAAGTTTGATTCCATATGGGTAATAGTTGACAGACTCACCAAATCAGCACATTTCTTGCCGGTGAAGACTACTTATATAGCTGAAGAGTATGCAAGGTTGTATATTAAAGAGATAGTTCGACTACATGGAGTACCAATCTCTATAATATCTGATAGAGGAGCTCAATTCACTGAAATTTTTGGAAGTCATTTCAGAAGAGCTTGGGAACACAAGTGAATTTAAGTACAACCTTTCACCCTAAAACAGACGGCCAGGCAGAGCATACAATTCAAACACTTGAGGATATGATGCGAGCTTGTATATTAGACTTCAAAGGTAGTTGGGATGATCATTTGTCGTTGATCGAGTTTGCATACAACAATAACTACCATTCAAGTATTAAAATGGCACCTTATGAAGCTTTATATGGTAGAAAATGTAGATCCCCAATTGGTTGGTTCAAAACAGGTGAAACTGCCTTATTTAGGCCAGACCTTGTTCATCAAGCTATGGAAAAAGTCAAAGTGATACAGCAGCGGCTAGAAACAGCTCAAAGTCAACATAAAATCATATGCGGATGTTAGAAGGAGAGGACTAGAAATTTCTATAGGGGATTGGGTGTTCTTGAAGGTGTTACCGATGAAAAGGGTAATGAGGTTTGGTAAAAAAGGAAAGTTGAGTCCACGCTATATAGGGCCATATAAGATTATCCAAAGAATTGGCCAAGTTGCGTATGAGTTAGAGCTACCTCAAGAGCTTTCAACCGTTCATTCAGTGTTTCAATGTCTCAATGCTTCGAAAATGCATAGGTGACCCCATCTCGTATTACTCTTACTGAAGATGTATAAGTTACGAGAGATCTCACTTATGAAGAAGTACCCATTGCTATTCTGGATCGACAAGTTAGGAAGTTTAGAAATAAAAAAGTAGCTTCTGTAAAAGTATTATAGAGGAACCAACAAGTAGAAGAAGTTACATGGAAAGCAGAAGAAGCAATGAAATTGAAGTATCCTCATCTCTTCCAGACCGATGAGGAAGATGAAAATGTTGAGTTGAGGCGTTAACAAGTAAGTATAAGTCTATATGTTCAATGTGATTAATAGTAGTACTAACTTAGGCTTGAACTTTTTTGGGCTAGATAACCATGCTAACATTTGAGGACGAATGTTTTAAGGGGGGAAAGATGTAACAGCCCGTATTATGCATATGTCTATTCTATTCTCATGATACTTGACATAGCCTTATAGTATAGGCGAGGGACCATGTTTCTTATATGATTAGCATTGGTTTAAACTAGGTCAGAAGGTGTTGTGATGCCTTGCATGTTTCAGCATGTGTACTGCAAGTTAACTCCAACAGGAGTATTTAAACTCGAGACAGTAAGGTGGTAATTGAGCTTAAAGTTGAAAGTTAAGTGCTAAGTTAAAGCAAAAGGTATTAATTTTTAGAAAATGGAATAAATAAGTGAGCTGCTTGCTTGACTTAACTAAGCTAGTAGGTGACAAGTAGGTGCATCACCTACTTGAACTATATGGATCTAGTTAAAAAGGTCAAGGTTTATAGATCAGATTTGGGCCTATGCTAATGGACTCACTTAAGGCCCAAACTAAGTTAAATAAAAGGAAAATGAAATTAAAGCCTAGCAGCCAAATCTGCCAAGGCCCAATATATTTAAGCCAAAGTGAAAGCAAGTAGCTGACTCACCTAGTTTGACCTTTTGAGCTGCTTGATGTACATAAGCAGGTGCATCACCTACTTGACCAATTAGTGGCTAAAAATGGACCAAAAAAATGGAGGTTCTAGAGGATATTCTTAAAGGTGAAGAAAGCTCAATATAAGATATATTGGCTGCTATTCTCACTCATTTTTAACACACAATATTGAGAATTAACTCTAGCTCTCTCTCTCTCTCTTTTATCTTAAGGATTAAAACAACAACCTTAAAGTTCCTTCTAGGGTTCTTGAAGAAACCCTCATATCTGCAAACCAAGGTAAGAGAAACACTTATGGATTTAGCTTAATTCTCCCATGGAAGACTAGAAAACATGTTATTCATGCTCAATTATAAGTAGAAGGCAGAAGTTCCCACAAGCTACCGCTCACTTTCCTTAATTATTAAGATACTTTTCTCTTCTTCTTTGGTTTAAGTGTGAAGGGAAGTTGAAGTTCTAGAGGAATTCAAGTTATAAGGAGAACTTGCAAAAATTGAGGTAAGGTGACTGCTCCATTGTCTTCCTCCTTATGTATGAGTTTGAGTGAGGAATTATGGGTGTGCTGTCATAAAGAACTCAAAGGGGTAGTGAGTTTAATAATTGGTTGTATGATAAAGAATATTTGAGGTTGTTTTATGTGTATTGTTGTTGGTGCAGCTTGGGTAATCTTGGAAAAGGATATATAATGTATGTATTGGGCAGAGAAGGAAGGTGTGGTGATACATATTATTTTAAGGGTTGTATGGGCTCATTATCCGTCAATGTTAGATACTGTTTTACAGGGCTCACGGTGTGATAGCTGCTAATTTTAGTTTATCATGACTTATATTGTAAATTAAAACCTAAAGGGGGAGGCTGAATCGTGATAGTTCTATTGGTAAGAGGATAAGGTATGTAAGGCTATTCGATTCAATATTCTTCGGCATGAAATCTAATACTTGCGATTAATATCAATAAGTGAATTTCCTAAGTTCTATTCCTAGTAAGGAACATAGTGGCAGCGTACGATCTCCAAATAGCTAACAATATTTCCCCCTGTCCTTAGTGTATAGAATTACTTCATTGTATGTTCAATACTCTATACTTGTGTAATTATCCTCCTATGTGCTGATAGAAATGGTATTTGCAAAAGCAAGTTTGGTGAATCCTCTTCTTAGTCAGTTGAAGACAATTGTGTCATTTAAGCTCACAAGTAATGCATTGATATTACATAGCTCCTAATGTCACTGTTACTGCCTTGAAGTACTATTTTCATGTCTTCTACTACTGGTCCGTAGTTCCAAATCTCAAAAATGATTATGACCACCAGAACAACAATCTCAAAGATAAAAGAATCTAAGTGAAGCAATCTGTATAATTATACGTGGCAGCCCAGGGGAAAATGCCTAGCATGGGTCGATCCCAATTGGTATATAAGGGTGGCAACTCAGGGGCGAAAGCCTAGCATGGGACGATCCCAATTGGTATAGAAGGGTGGCAGCTCAGGGGCGAAAGCCTAGTATGGGCCGATCCCAATTTGTGTAAATATGAGGACCGCATCCGAGGGGTTAAAATGCCTAGCATGGGTCATCCTCTTCTACCACTGATCAGCTGGTCATTCGTATCACATGCCTTATAAATATCATAACACACAGAAAGGTAAAGACAAGAATGTAACATACATGATCCCACAAGAGTTAACAAAGGTGGTCTTCTGTTCTGATTTATGCACACATATATTGATACTTGGTTACATTCGAACTCTTATTTTATATATGTTATTGCCTTACATATTCAGTACATTTTTTCGTACTGACGTCCCTCGCGGGGGGGACGCTGCATTTCATGTTGCAGGCATAGGTACTCCAACTAGTAGAACTCCTCAATAGGAGCACACGACACTCAGCTACTTTTGGTGAGCTCCAGGTTGATTCGGAGCTTTACTGAGTCCTTGGTAGATTCATTTTGGTATTGTATCGTAGTTAAGGGTAAGGCGGGTTCTGTCCCAACCTACTCTAAGGTTTTCTATATTTTAGAGGCTTTGTAGACTTATGTATATGGTTCAGTTGTGTCTTAACAAGTTGTGGCCTCAACGGCCAAGTCTTGTATATAAGTTTTGGGTCTACTTATGTTGGTTTGTATCGTTGCGTCCTATGTGAACTTGTCACAAGATTGTCATAGTTATATGCATAGTAAGCACAGGTTACATGTTGGTTCTCTCGGGCCTTTAGGGCATCGGGTGCCTATCCATCTTAATGGGATTTGAGGTGTGACAATGGGACACGTAACTCTTTATATTCTAAGAGATATAATTGTTTGAAGTTGACCCAAGTAGAATCTTACATCAAAACTTAATTGGTAAGGAAACTTTGAACTCATCTTTGTGCTAGCTTATTCTAGTGACCTTAATTGATATTCAAAATCATTTCCACACTAAAGAATTTACCTTTACATGTATGGGAATTTAAGAATCACCTGATACGACCTTACATGTAAATGAAGAATGGTTCGGATTTTAACTTGGGGTATTACAATTAATTCAAAACTAGTTAGAGTTAATGTTGTTTAGTTGTTGAAATAAGCTCAAATAAAGTTTAATTAACCCCTGCTAGCTTGATTCATTATTTGAAATAATGTGGTTTAGTTGGTGAAATTAATTCAAAACTAGTCAGAGTTAATATTCACTACAAAAAAAGCATGTATTACTACAAAATATGTTGTACCTAAATATGAATTTTTTCCGTGGCTAAACATTTTAGCTATGATATATTTTTTTTGTAGCATTTGTAGCAAGATGTAGTGTGGCTAAGAGTAATTAGCTACAGACTTTATATTGTCTGTGTCTAAAGAATTATACTTATTGCTACATAAAAGATTGTGTTGCACAATCCCCATTACCTTCTATTTTACTGCAGTCTACGGGTGGCATACAGTGGAGGATAGAAAGAGTTTATGGTCTCAGTTGGAAAACATTGCTACAAATATGAGTGGTCCTTGGCTTACCATGGGAGATTTCAATGCAGTTCTTCACCCTGATGATCGAGTAAATGGTCAACCTGTCCATGATTCAGAAACTAGGGACTTCAAGGACTTCTTGATAAATACTGGATTGTGTGAGCTGAAGACAATAGGTAGGGATTTTACATGGGCAAATGGACATATCTTCAGTAAGATTGACAAAGGCTTAGCCAACTCAGATTGGATGTCCAATATGAACCAACTCGAAATTGAGGTGAAAGATCCTGGATGTTCTGACCATTCACCACTTGTTATTGACTTTATCGAACCACTTAACAGAAGGTCTAGACCGTTCAAATTTATGAACCATTTGGCTACTCACCAAGAATTTATTCCTATGGTGGAAAAATGATGGAGCAAACCTGTCTCTGGATGCAAGATGAAGCAAGTTTGGGTATAGCTTAAACATGTTAAACCTGAAATGAAGGCACTACACCATTCTAAATTCTCTAATGTGGAAGAACGAATCAAATAAACTAGGCAGAACCTCATTGACCTTCAGGAACACATGAGGGATCTTGACCAGGATAGTGATATGTTTGAAAAAGAAAGGAATCTGAAAAAGGAGCTGGAGAAATGGTCAATGGTGCAAGAAAGTATTTATCAACAGAAGTCTAGAATCAAGTGGTTACAACTTGGAGATTCAAATTCTTCCTATTTCTTTGCCAACTTGAAGAATAGGAATGCATACAACCACATTAAAAGGCTGCGACTATCAAATGGCAACTGGAGGAAGAGATCAAAGATGAAATTATTGGTTTTTACTCCAAGTTACTAGGCACAACTGCACCTCAATTGCCTGTCATTAATCCTGAAATTTGTGCCATTGGAAATGTCCTAAATAAAAGCCAACAATTGTCGTTGATACAACCAGTGACACCGAATAAAGTACTCAAAGCACTAAAAGGTATTGAAGATCTTAAACCTCCAGGAGGAGATGGTTTTAATGCATGTTTTTTCAAAAAAGCTTGGCAAGTTGTTGGAAAGGACGTCATTGAGGATGTTATTCAATTTTTTGAAACAGGTAGCCTTTACAAGCCTATAAATTGTACATCTGTTACTCTAATCCCAAAAGTCAAGAACCCTTCATCGGTTATAGAATTCAGGCCAATATCTTATTGCTCAGTTATTTATAAGCTTGTTTCAAAGATACTCACTAGTCGGCTACAATCAGTGATAGATTTTCTTGTTGACAAGAGTCAGTCTGCTTTTGTTCCTGGAAGATTGATTAGTGACAATATTATCTTAAGTCATAAACTGGTTAAGGGCTATGGAATAAAGGGGATCTCTCCTAGATGTATGCTTAAAGTAGATATGCAAAAAGCCTATGATTCACTAGAATAGATCTAACACATCTGAATTTCCCTACAAAATTCATACACTAGATAATGGATTGCCTTCAAACTGTCTGTTACTCAATCTGTATCAATGGCTGGCCTTCTATACCTTTTGATGCTAAAAGAGGATTGAGACAAGGGGACCATATGTCCCCCTTTCTCTTTGTTTCAGCAATGGAGTACTTCTCACGATTATTGAAGAACCTAATGACCAGTCCTAAATTTAAGTTTCACCCCAGGTGCTCAAAGATAAAACTTATTCAATTAGGTTTTGCTGATGACTTATTATTATTTTGCAAGGGTGACATAAGGTCTATACAACTGCTGTTTGATTATTTTCAACAATTTTCTCATGCTTCCGGTCAGATTGCAAACGAAGACAAAAGTGTTGTACATTTTGGAGGGGTGAATGCCATAAATCAGACAGTTATCTTGAATATTCTTGGCTTTACTAGAGGTGAGATGCCTTTTAGATACTTAGGTGTGCCTCTAAGTACTAAACGACTATCAATCAATCAATCACTCAATGCCAACCCTTGATTGACAAGATGCTAGGAAGAATAACATGTTGGACAAAAAAGTTCCTATCTTACGCAGGCAGAGAGCAGCTAATTAAATCAGTATTATTCTCTATCCAGATTTATTGGTCACAAATTTTTGTGTTACCCGCCAAGGTGATTAAACTTATAGAATCAACGTGTAAGAGGTTCTTGTGGACGGGAGTACAGAAGTAACAAAGAAGGCTTTGCTAGCCTGGGATAAGGTGTGTTTTCCAAGAACTGCTGGTGGCCTAAACATTCTTGATATTACAGTGTGGAACAGAGCAGCCATTTGCAAATTGCTCTGGAACCTGTGCTCTAAAAAAGATACATTATGGGTTAGATGGGTGAATTGTTACTATATAAAAGGAAGGCCAATATGGGAATCCAACCCAACACAAACATCGTGGGTTTTCCAAAAGATTTTGAAGATGAAGTTATGCCTACATGACATTGGTTTACAAGTCTTAATCCATTAGGAAGATGTATGTGTTGATGAGGGGTGAGTTCCAAAAAGTACAGTGGAATAAAATTGTTTGCAACAATCCAGGTTCTCCAAAATGGATTTTTATCCTTTAGATTGGTTGCCCTTAGAAGACTACATACAAAAGACAGATTGCTACAATGGAGTGTAGTTAATGAACAACAATGTGAGTTATGCAACAAGGATAATGAGACTATTGAACACCTTTTATTCAGCTGTGACTACTCTAGTGAAATCTGGTCTAGGCTACTTCAATGGCCATGAATTGGAAAGATGAACTTAACTGGGCATGCACTTATGCCAATGGAAATGGCCAAACATCAACTATATTCAGGATGACATTTGCTGCAGCAGTATACCAAAGTGTGGATCAAGAGAAATCAGAAGATATTTCAGGCCAAACGTTGTGAACCTAAAATGGTGGTTAGGAGAATTGTGCAGGACATAATCTACAGAGGATCACTCAAGAAGAAACTTGCAAGAAGACTAAATAGCCTTAATTTCTACCCATAGTTAACTATAGATTACCACTAGCACATAGGTTTTTTTATGTCTAGTTGTTTGGATTGCAGCTGTGTGAATGCCATACCATCACAATTTTTTTAGACTATGTACAGATCTGCTATTTGGTAAAAAAGTGTTAGTTTAATTGCCAAAAAAAATTGTGTTGATGCTGCAATGGTAAAAAAATTCTGCCACGAAAAATATTCTTGTAGCAAGTGATTTTATTTTGATGTCACGACAAACGAAATTTGTAGTTATTTTCATATTGTAGTCACATTGTAGTGTATTGTAGCAAAATATTTAATTTATTTGCCACGCAAACTTAAATTTTATGGCTATTTCTATAGCTTAGTCTCATGGCAATAGTAGTCATATTTAGCTACAAATTAAAAAAAATCATAGTTATTAATTATAGTATTTGTCACAAATATTTTTATATTGTAGCTAAAAAATCATAGCTTTTAGCCATGAAATACATAACACTATAGCTAAAAAATCTATATTTTCTACAAAAATGAAAAAAAAATTAGTCATGTTCTTAATACATGGCAATTATAGAATTATATGTCTAACTACAAATACAAAATTTCATAGCTATTTTTTTGAATTATTTTTTTGTCATGAAATTTAAATTGTAGCAAGATAAAAATTTTTATTTGCTATGGAAATGAAATTGTGCATTCATTATTTGCGTAGCAATTATATGTATGTTAAGTTATAAATTCAAAGAAATTATAGCTACTAATTAAAATATTTAGCACATACATTATTAACCACACTAACTCATATAATATAGTTGCAAGTTCATTTTTTACACGAATTTATAGACAATTTAGCAAAATATTTAAAAGTTTATAATAAATGCACTATATTAGAGAAAACATCTAACAAAGATTCGATAATATGATTCAAAATAGTGAAACAACATTTTACTCAAACATATCAATATACTATACAAGAGAAAAATAATAATTCATAATCTCCTAGATTTTAATTTCCTCCACAAACTGCGATAACAATTAAAAAAACAAATAAAAAAATGATACAATAAAATATTTATTTGTTAATAAAAGAAATTTCACCACGAGAAGAGTTTGTCCATCTTTTACCACTTGTAAAAACATTCATCATCATTAGTTGAATTTAGATAATGAAATATAATTCTTGTAACTTTGTTCTAAATATTATTATGTGATATAGTTTCACCACATTTCACTCATCCATCACAAATCACTAATAACTCTATCACCTCTTCATAAATATAAATTTAATTATTTTTTCTCTATAATATTAAGTCTATACCAATTTATATAATTGAGTAGAACTTTAACATTTAGTTTTATCGAGCCACAAAAATTTGTAAAAAATAATTATTTGATCAATTGCATGATTTTCACGGGGAGAAACAATAAGAATATGACCTATAATTTAATAAGTTAATTACACACTTATTATCTTAGCATTTTCCCTTGAAAAATCAATAGTTAATCTACAACATTGTACTAACTAAACAACCCCTTAGTATATAAAGCTAATGATACATAAATGACTCCTTAATATATGATCGTGAAACTAATTAGTTTGTTAAGTGAACAAGAATTAAATACCTAATAACATGAAGTCTAAAAACCAACAAAACAATCCAAGTTGAGTTATTTGTTGTGCAATGTGAACCTGAAAGAAAAAAAATACATTAAACACATAGATATATACAATATACAAAACAAAATGTAAGAATATTTAGTTAAGATTGAAAATCTCTAGCATTATCAAAAGTAAAACCATATTTTAAACCTCCCTAATGTAAGACCATTCCAAGATTCAAAATTTTCATTTAGGAGATTCAAAAATAGAAAAATGTAATGTTAGGAATTTGAACTTGGAACCTCAAAATAAATTTTAAATCCCCTAACCATTGAGTCAACCTCTAATCTTATGTATAAGGAATTCAAATTCTATATATTCACTAGATGTTGTCACTAGTATGATCAAAGTCCTTACTTTTGATGTATATGCATTACTAGATCCAGGTGCGAGTCTATGTTTTGTGACTCTGTATGTAGCTATGAGGTTCAATATTCTTCCTGAACGACTTCTTGAGTCCTTCAGTGTTTCAACACATGTTGGTGAGTCTATTCTAGCCGAGAGAGTTTATCGTGATTGCATCATCTCTGTCAATCACAAGGATACCATGGCTGACTTAGTTGAGCTAGACATGGTGGACTTTGATGTTATTCTAGGTCTGTGCTGGCTTCATGCTTGTTATGTCTCAGTTGATTGTAGAACTCGAGTAGTTAAGTTCCAGTTTCCTAATGAGCCAATTATAGAGTGGAGGAGTAGTTCAGCAGTGCCTAAGGGTCGTTTCATTTCGTACCTTAGGGCCAGAAAGTTAGTTAATAAGGGGTGCATCTATCACTTAGTCTGAGTTAATGACTCTAGTGTTGATACACCGCCTATTCAGTCAGTTCCATTTGTGAGTGATTTTCCAGAGGTCTTTCCAGATGATCTTTCCGGAGTCCCTACTGAGAGAGAAATAAACTTTGGCATAAATATTCTTCGTGATACTCGACCTATCTCTATTCTACCATATAAAATGGCTACAGCTGAGTTGAAAGAGTTAAAAGAGCAGTTGAAAGATCTTCTTGATAACGGCTTTATTCGACCTAGTGTCTCACCTTGGGGCACTCCGGTTTTGTTTGTAAGGAAGAAAGATGGTTCTCTTAGGATGTGTATTCATTACCGTTAATTGAACAAGGTCACTATAAAGAATAAGTATCCACTTTCGAGAATTGATGATCATTTTTATCAATTTCAGGGTGCCACTTCCTTCTCTAAGATAGACCTTAGGTCTGGCTATCATCACTTGAGAATAAGGGAAAGTGACATCTCGAAGACATCTTTCAGGACCCGTTATGGTCATTATGAGTTTCTTGTTATGTCTTTTGGTTTGACTAATGCTCCTGCAGCGTTCATGGATCTTATGAACAGAGTATTTAAGCAATATCTTGACATGTTTGTTATTATGTTTATTGATGACACACTGGTTTATTCGAGGAGTGAGAAGGATCATATGGTCATCTCAGAATAGTTCTCCAAACTCTCAAAGATAGAGAGTTGTATGCTAAATTTTCCAAGTGTGAGTTTTAGATTGAGTCTGTGGTGTTCTTAGGCCACATTGTTTCTTGCGAAGGGATCTGAGTTGACACTCAAAAGATTGAGGCAGTGCATAACTGGCCCAAACCCACATCTCAAACTGATATAAGGAGTTTCTTGGGATTGGCTGGTTATTATAGAAGGTTTGTTGAGGGGTTCTCATCTATTTCGTCCCCATTGACAAAGTTGACTCAGAAGATATCAAAGTTTCAATGGTCTAAAGCTTGTGAGAAAAGCTTTCAGGAATTGAAAACCCATTTAACTACTAACCAGTGTCGACCCTACCCGCGGGTACACAAGGCTTTGTTGTGTATAATGATGCATTCAGAGTTGGACTTGGTTGTGTATTGATACAGAATGGAAAAGTTATAGCTTATGCCTCCAAGCAACTTAAGATTCCCGAGAAGAATTACCCAACTCATGATCTCGAGTTGGCTGCTGTAGTATTTGCTTTGAAAATATGGCGCCACTATCACTATGGTGTGCATGTAGATGTGTTCACTGATCACAAGAGTCTTCAATATGTTTTTAGCCAGAAAGAGTTTATTCTCAGACTTCCTCTATCACCTAGGCAAGGCTAATGTTGTTGATGCTTTGAGTAGGTTATCTATGGGTAGTACTGCCCATGTTGAGGAAGGCAAGAAAGAATTAGCCAAAGATGTGCACAAACTTGCACGATTGGGAGTCCGTTTATTAGATTCCAATGAAGGTGGAGTGGTGGTGATAAATGGGGCTGAATCATCACTAGTATCAGAAGTGAAGGAGAAACAGGACCAAGACCCCGTTTTGCTTGAGTTGAAGACAAATGTTCATAAGCAGAAAGTGATGGCTTTTGAACAAGGGGGAGATGGTGTGTTGAGGTATCAAGGTAGATTGTGTGTATCAAAGGTGGATGAACTCCAAAAGATGATCATGGAGAAAGCTCATAGTTCCATATATTCAATCCACCCTGGCTCCACAAAGATGTATCATGACTTGAGATAAGTATATTGGTGGAGTAGTATGAAGAGGTGTATCGCAGAGTTCGTTGCTAAGTTCTCGAATTGCAAACAAGTCAACGTAGAGCACCAAAGGCTCGGTGGTATGGATCAAAATATAGATATTTCGAAATGGAAGTGGGAGATGATCAATATGAATTTCATTACTGATTTGTCGTGGTCTCATAGGCAGCATGATTCAATTTGGGTGATTGTAGATCGGATGACTGAATCAGCCCATTTCTTACCAGTAAAGACTACTTATTTAGCTGAAAATTATGCCAGATTATATATTCAAGAGATAGTCAGACTTCATGGATTCATGTCTCTGTCATTTCATATAGAGGTGCACAATTCACCATACAATTTTGGAAGTCTTTCCAGAAAAGTTTAGGTTCAAAGGTAAATTAGAGTACTGCTTTCCATCCTCAGAATGATGGTCAAGCAGAGCGTACATATCAGACTTTAGAAGATATGTTGATGGCTTGTGTGATCGATTTCAAAGGCAATTGGGATGATCACTTACCTCTCATAGAGTTTTCTTACAACAATAGTTATCACTCTAGCATCCAGATGGCTCCCTATAAGGTTCTTTATGGGAGAAGATGTAGATCTCCTATTGGATGGTTTGAGGTTGGTGAAGCTGAGTTGATAGGACCAGATTTGGTTCATCAAGCTATGGAGAAGTTGAAGATCATTCAAAAAAAGTTGAAAACAGATAAATCCTATACAAATGTTAGGAGAAAAGACTTGGAGTTTAAGGTGGATGATTGGATTTACTTGAAGGTTTCACCCATGAAGGGTGTTATGAGATTTTGCAATAAGGGGAAAATCGATCCCTGGTATATTGGCCCTTACAGGATATCCAAGAGGATTGGCAATGTAGCTTATGAGTTGGAGCTACCGCAAGAGTTAGCAGCAGTCCATCCGATGTTTCACGTTTCTATGTTTAAGAAGTGTAAGAGTGATCCTTCACTTATTATCCCTAATGAGAATATTGGTATTAAGGACAACCTATCTTATGAGGGGATACCCGTTTAGATTCTTGATCGTCAGGTTTGCAAGTTGAGAACCAAGGAGGTTGCATCAGTCAAGGTCTTATGGAGAAATCAGTTTGTTGAGGAAGCTACTTGGGAGGCTGAGGAGGATATGAAGAACAAATACCCACATCTCTTTGCTTCCGGAGAGATTCCAAACTAAGGTATTAACTCTTTTCTTGATACTCTTTAAATTGAAATGCTATGTTGTGTTAAATTACATGTTGGGTGTAGATGTTTCCGCTCTCATTTCTATTTAGAGTGATCTCATTCAAGGATAAATGTTCTCAAGGGGGATATGTTGTAACACCTTGGTCTTAAAAAGAGCCAAATTTAGAAAGAGTTGTATTAGAAAGAGTTAAATTGAGGTTGGTACAAGTTACTCTTCAAATGTGAGTTTTGTGTCAACTTCAAATGACCATAACTTTCAGCACATGATTAGTTAGGTGGCCCATGAGATATCGAATCGAAGTTCGTTGAGTCCTCTTTCCAACGCCGCTGAGTTTGCTAAATTCCGAGTTTGGATGAAGAAGATATGCATGTTTGAGTGCAGTATGTCCAGTTAAGGCATTTCATCCGTTTTAAGGAGGGGTATTTTGGTTTTTTCCTTACCCCCACTAGTCTTAAACATTTTTTTTCACCCAAATAGGGGTCTTCATTCCAAAAATCTCTTAGGGTTTTTAGAGAGAAGTTCAAGAGGAGAAAAAGGAAAAGTTGAAGCGTTCATTCGAGTTTGAGGATTTTCGCCAAGTCTTTCGAGGTATGTAAGTTTTTTTGAGTGATTGGTTTGTTCACCCTCACACCAATCATGAGTTTATTTTATGAATTCGTTCATGAGATTGAGTATATTGAGAATCTTGTTGAGTTCTTGAGGTTTTGTGCTTCATTTTTTAATAATGGAGTTTTATTGAGGTCTTGAGGTGAGGGTCTTGCAAATGAGTGTTGTTCTTAGTGGGTTTTGAGTGGATTTTGTTGTAATTATGTTGGGTTTAAGAATCCAAATGAGTTTGGGAGGAAATAGTTCGATTCTTGATGAGTTAGGCCTTGAATTGAGCAAGAAAATTTTGTCAAATTTTTTGGGTTTGGGCTGGGGCGGTGCCCCCTGATGCACCAGGAGGACTGGCGCCCTGTGCCTGCAGTGCACCACAGATCAGCCCCAGTAAATAGAGGGTTGGGGTGACGCGCCGCGGATGCGGCAGAAGCGTCAGTCCACCTTCCTTTCGTTCTTCGATCCGTACTTGTTCCTTTGAGTCGAGATTTCATTCCCTTCTTAATCCTAACTATCTAAACCTTCATTAAGCATTGAGAGATCCTACATATATCCTAATTCTAACTCTTAAATCTTCATTTTAAAATTTAAGTAAATATTAAGAGTAAAGTTCGAGAAACCTTTTGGAGTCATTTTGAGAAGTCTTTTACAATATTTCAAAACTTGATTTAAGACTTGAGTACTTGAGTATGATAATGAGGAGAGTTGAGTTCATATTTCAAAATGAGTATGAGGGGACTAAGTAATCACAAGTATGTAACACTTTTACATTTAAAACGAGAGGAAACCTTAATTTTTAAACGAGTTCATGAGTAGTTTTGAGCATTATCTCTTTTAAGAGAACCTTTTGAGTAATAATCTCAAGTTGAGGATGAGTTATGTTTTTGAACATATGAGCATGAGTTATATATATTATTGAGAATAGTATTGAGCACCGATATGAGGATGAGTTCAGCCAACTAAAAATCCTCATAAACCATGTATGCCAACATGGGTAAAGGGTCATACTTTTTAGATGATTCATTATTGCTTTTAAGCATAGCTTAGTGGATCCACTTAGTTGAGGATGTCCTATACTCCGGCAAGGTATATGACAGTTTTGGTAGTGTGGGTGAGAAATTATATCATCACATAGCTCATAGTGATGGTTGTCGGTTAGAGAATCTCCCAAATAAGAGTAAAGAATTTAATACTGTATTTTTATATACATTTGGGTTATTATTTACTGTTTTAAAAGCTTGATATATATTGCATCTTTTATTATTTCTTTCATTTTAAGTTGAATTGATTATTCCTGAGTTGAGTTGAGACGGGGTAAGTATGTATTTCTTCCTTCCAGTTCAAGCTTATATGTTATGTTCAGTGTTCCCCTTACATGCTCGTACATTCAATGTACTGACGTTATTTGACCTGCATCGCTTCATGATGCAGTATTCAAAATCATCAACCGGCGCTTCGTTGATCCCATCGCATTCCAACTAGCTTTGGTGAGCCTCCTTGCTTTTCGGGGCATATCACAATTTGATTTCAATTTTGTTAGGAGGTCATCGGTCTTGTCCCGACTTCCATCGCAGTATTTTAGAGGCTTCATAGACAGTAGTATCTTGTGGAGTCTTTTCCATTTTCTTGTTGATGTTTAAAGACTTTGAGTTGAACACTTATGTTCATTTGAGTATTCACACCGTTTGAGTTAAACTACTTTACTTATAAGGTTTTATGAGTTAATCATTGTTATTGAAATTCTTGTTTTTATTGAGTAAGTCTTCCTCTGAGTATTGAGCCAGGGGGTTCGCTTGGGGAACAATGATGGTTCTCGAGTGTCAGCCACGTCCAGGGTGTAGACTCGGGGCGTAATAGTAATGGATGTGGCTGGCAAGACAAAAGATAATGTTAAGGCTAGACTTGATTTACCAGAACATTGTAGATGATCAAAATTGCATTTACAGAATTCTGCCAACAACAAGTTACTTAAGCCCAAGGCTAGTTATTCATTCGCAACGAAACAAAAGAGAAAAATTTGTGAGTGGGTGAAAAACTTGAAAATGCTAGATGGATATGCCTCAAATTTGGGAAAGAGGGTTGACATGGAGCGTGAAATATTACATAGGATGAAAAGTCATGACTGCCATGTTTTGATGGAACAATTACTTCTAATTGCTTTTTGTGGATTGCCTAAAAATATATGGAAACTGATGGTAGGAATCAGTTTGTTCTTCAAAGACTTGTGTTCCAGCACATTGAGAGTAGAGAATTTGATTCGGATGGCCGAAAATATGTCTAATAAGGAGAGTGAGGGTGTTGAGGAATAGTTGTATCTATTTGACATTTTAGACTTCTATGTTTTTGGAATTGTTTGATCGTTTTAGTTTATTTTGAATTAGATAAACTTTATTTTGAAGTGAATGAAGTTTATTTTGAAGTAGTTTAATGTATATGTTGAAAAATATTGTGTTGGCAACTCTTTGGGTTGTTTTGGTAGAAATATAAAGGAGGGCAACTAAAATTGCAGCAATTTGCTGCCAATTTTGTAGCAGAAAAATCGACCTCTAGAGGTCAGATTATTAAAAATAAATAAAATAAAAATTAACAATACCGACCTCCAATATAAAAAATAAATAAAATAAAAAATAAACAATACCAACCTCTGAAGGTCGGAATATAAAAAATAATTAAAAAAATACAATACCGACTTCCCGAGGTCGGAATATCAAATGTAAAAATTTATAAAATATAAAATACCGACCTCCAATGGTCGGAATTTAAAAATTAAGAAAAATATAAATTAAAAATACCGACCTCCAGAGGTCGGAAATATTAAAAATTAACTAATACCGACTATTGGAAGTCGAAAATTAAATAAAATCAAGATAACCGACCTCCAAATGTCGGTATTTCAAAATATAAAAATATAAATATTCTGACATCCAGAAGACGTAAGTAATAAAAATTAAAATAAACAAATATATAAAAGTTACCTCAAGAAGTCGGAAAATAAAATAATGAATTTTCCGACTTAAAATTAAAACTAGCCTCCAGAGGTCGGTATTGAAAAGCGACTAGCCTTTTTCAAACCTTAGCTGGGAAGTCGGTATTTGGTCGGTATTTCAGGGAATATCGACTTTCGAAAGTCGGTATTCATAGGTTATTCACTGTTTTTTTTAGTAGTGTGTTGATTCAGAGACCCAACAAAGAGGAAAAACTCATGTTTAGGAGTAATTGATTGATTAGATTGAGGCAAGTGAACTTCTAGACCTTGATGAAATTTATAGAATCTTGTATTTTCCTTGTTGTATGTGTTGGGAGTAACGAGAATCGGTGATGAGCTTACGTATTCGTATTGTTTATTCTTAATAATGAAAAAAGGGAATAATGAAAAGGTAATGTGTTGGTAATTGTTGTGCGGTATATGATGAATTATTTCAATGGTAATATTGGTTCGTTATCGGTGAACACTATCATTGTGTTGTTATGATTTGCTATGGAATTTCCATCTCCTCATTATGGTGTGAACATGTCTATTTGGATTAGTTCTAAAACACTGTGATGAGGTCTATTGTGATTATGCCGAGGTATTTTACGACGGATGACACGGATGCTGAGGTTTCTTCCGTTGGTGAGATTGATGTTGAGGTTTCTTTCAGTGGGTACATAGGCCTTGTGCGTCCCCCATGGGTTCTGGTCTGATATTTAGTGGATGTGTATCATAAGACAGCCATGCATCACTCTACATGACATTACACATCATTGCATCACACTTCATTGATTATGATTGTTGATTTTATGTTGTTGAGACTCTTGATTGTGGAATACTATGATGATACACTGATTGTGTTGAGGTGAGACTCGAGTTATTCTCTTTGTTCTTTGTCACGTGGAGTGGAAATTGTGGAGAACTTAATTTATGAAATTATTCTTGATAATTATCTATCTGTAACTACTGAGGTGTTACTGCTGAATTATGTACTACTTGAGATTGTGAACTCTTTGGTTAGGTTGATTTTTGTGCAGGTTGTAGTTTGTAGAAGTTTGGTTGGGTATGAAAAGAGTACTCGTATTTTATTTTACTTTACCTTGTGTTTAGTAGCTAGCTAGATGAGTACCGCGTTGTTTGATACTCATCCCTTGCTCCTACACTTGTGTAGGTGTTGAGCCCGGATCATTGTGATGTTCTTCTTCTTCTCTACTTCGTCTGAGGTTTTTCTATGGATACTTGAGAGATAGCTACTTGTCATCTCAGCGGGCCCTCTTGTTCCTTTATTATGTTCTTGTTCTATACTTTGGAAACAAAAGCATTGCAGACTTGTATTTCATTTCAATTCAGCTGAATCACATTAGTGGCTTGTACATGTGAAAATTTTGGGGTATTCTATGAGATTTGTCTCACACAAGTGGCTTGTACACGTGACAACCAGGTTTGGGGGTATTTATGAGATTGACTAAGTTATCCGCAATTATATCTTTGGTGTCTTTATTTCCGCATTTTTGTAGTATGATTTGGGTTGTAAGCTAATTTGTCTTGGTGAGATAAGACGAGTGTTATCACGTTCATTTTTGGACCGTAACAGTTCTCCTACCTAGGTGTTTGAGTATATGCCCGCACGAATCGATAGGTTGGATCGTAACAAAGAATCTATCTAGATATGAAAAAGAAAGTAATGAATGATAATAGAAGTTGAGTGGATTATTAATAAATCGCTAATTAGCTATGTAATGATACAAAATAATAAATATAATATGAAAATAAATAGCAAGGAAAAAATTATTAAATATTAGTGTAGAATTATGAGGAACGAGACTCAAGTATACATATAAAAATCTAAATAAAAATAGTTAATATTCATCGCGCATCGTCGAGGATACTTATACTAGTTTATATTAAAGTTAGGAGCAAAATAGATTTTAACAAAGTTTGTAACAACTTTTAGAAAACCCTAATTCCCCGTCTCTCCTATATAAAATAATGTTTTAGCGGCGCCTCTCATTCAATCATTCTCAACACAACTCAACCTTATACGGCTGAGAAGAAGGACATTCACAACGATAGCAAGGAAAAAATTATTAAATATTAGTGTAGAATTATGAGGAACGAGACTCAAGTATACATATAAAAATCTAAATAAAAATAGTTAATATTCATCGCGCATCGTCGAGGATACTTATACTAGTTTATATTAAAGTTAGGAGCAAAATAGATTTTAACAAAGTTTGTAACAACTTTTAGAAAACCCTAATTCCCCGTCTCTCCTATATAAAATAATGTTTTAGCGGCGCCTCTCATTCAATCATTCTCAACACAACTCAACCTTATACGGCTGAGAAGAAGGACATTCACAACGGTGAAGAGGATGATAAATCTTCTTCATGTATTCTTCAGAAATCAATCAATGAGTCATCACATTGTATGTTTTTTAATCTCAATTTCCTTTTCTTTATTTGGTGATATACTCTTCATTTCTTAGTGCTTGAATGAACTATCCTGCAAATACTTCATTTCCTTTAAAGGATTCAAATTTTAAAAATGTTGTATCTAATCAAATAGAAAGTTGATTAAGTCTTTTAAACTTACTTTTTCTTAGATTTAATTTTTTTTTCTTATTACTTATTAGAAGTGATTGATTTAACATAGAAATTCTCCATCACTAGTTTCATCTATTTTGTAGTGAATATAAGAGTAAAATTATATAAACTCATAAAATTATAAAAGCCTGTGATTAACCTATAACCCCCAATATAATTTTACCATAAGCAATTTTTTTAATGTAGAAGTATGTTCCTTTTGTCCTTTCTTCCAATTTTCCTGGTCATGTATTTTTTTTATTTTGGATATATGCTTTGTTAATTTGAGTGATTTTCATAATTATTATTATTTTTATTATATGCCTGAATTTAAATTGGTCCGAAACTTTCACACGTAGTATGTCATTTTCAATTTTCTTGAGTTTTTATTTAACTAATAATAATCTTAATAATAATATTAATAATATGGAATATTTTCTTTTTTAATGTAAAATATTAGGAATTTGTTAATCATATACGAGTAATATATTTTTTGTATTTCAAAAATTAAATAGGAGTGAAACAAAAAATATATAACTTATCAAAGTTATTATTTATCAACACATGCAAGAGAGGATCCACTAGTAAATTCGTGACAATAGAGCTCCGATCGTAGAATTTATTGCTAATATGTATATAATTTAATTTAACATAGTATAATTATTTTTATATTTGAATCTTTTTAAAAGCCTAAGAATTTAAATTAATTATTGTTTTTGCAATTTGTGATACTTTAATGAAATTGATTTTAATATGTGTCACTTTTTAGGCTATTATTTAAAATTGTCCCTGCTATTATAAAAGTTGTGAAATATAATTGTTGGAACTTACAAACATTGAACTATTATCTAATGCCTACAAGTTTTAGATTGGCTAGATTTAAAATTCCTAATAAAATTTTAAAATTTCAAATAAATATCTTCAACCTATGATTTATAAGGTTAATAATCTGCAACAAAAATTTTAAAAAATTATTAACCAATATTTCAAAAGAGGTAGCCAACAAAAAATTTTGATTTTCTGAGATTTGTTTATCAAACTTTAAAATTATAGTGAGAAAAATATAGCCACAAATTTTGAGTGTGAGTTATCTTTAAAAGAGATTTCTTAAAAGCATTTATCTTAATTTATATGTTAATTCACTTCTGAGGCTACTTTTTTTTTTAGATTTTAGAAAAATAAGTAATGTTTTTAAAATTATCAATTTCATTTAGAAGGATGGTATCCGCTAACCCATTGAGAATATCTTTTACATTGAATATCTTGATTTGTATCTCTCTCAACAATTTTTTTTTTTTTGCATTAATCATCCCATAAAAATTAAAAGTATATTACTAATATGTATTATGAATTATTATATATACAAATCTCTTTCAAAATATAATTTGACGAAATATGTAGCGTCAAGTGAAATATCAATTATTTAAAATAAATTTGAGATGAAACACATACTCCAGCACAATAAGATGATCCGGATAAATATCTTGACATTCTACCATATTTATGATTAAATTATTGTGCTGGAGTATTTGTTTCATCGCAAATTTATTTTAAATAATTATCAATTCTACTTGACACAATATATTTCATCATATTATATTTTTAAAGAGTTTTGTATGTATAATAATTTATAATACGTATTAATAATATATCTTTATTTTTTATGGGATGACTAATGAAAAAAAATATTGAGAGAGATACAAATCAAGATATCATATGGAAATGATATTCTGGGTTAGCAGATAATATCCTTGTAAATGAAATTAATAATTTTAAAAAATCATTTATTTTTCTATAGTCTCAATAAATATATAACCTCAGAATTGATTAACACATAAATTAAGATAAATGCTTTTTAAAAATCTCTTTGAAAGATAACTCAAACTCATAATTTGTGGTCATATCTATTATATTATACAGATGAGCCATAAAATGGACGATCAAGAATAAAAACGTAATTTCATAATAATACCTTTTAAATTTATTACTTTTTACTATTACTATATTTTATTTTTTATTTTTTTAAAAAATATGGGATGATTAGGCAAAAGAGTAATTTCTTTCTACAAAAAAGATCTTCTTTCTAGAACAATCCGTCTCTTTTGTTCCAACAACAAAAATAGACACATTCAGAAACACAATGGACTCCATCTCTTTCTTGATTGTCTTCGATCAATACTTCTAGAGCCATAAAATGAACGATCAAGGGAAAAAACGTAATTTTATAACAATACCTTTTAAATCTATTACTTTTACTACTATATAAAAAAAAAACCTAATATGGGATGACCAGGAAAAAGAATAATTTTGCTCAGTAACAAAAAGATCATCCCTTCCTTCTAAGGACGTTAAAATAGGCAGAGCTGGAGAGTTAGTTAGAATTAAGGAGCATAAAATGATTTTTTTTTTTAATTAATCCCACTCCCTTTTTTAAATTCTTCATTTTAGCGTTGTAGTTATACAGATTCCTCCTGTTAGTTGTTTATTTCTTGAAATGTATTTAGCTTGAAATCATAACTCAAAATTTTATGATGTGTAATTTTTTGTAGGGAGAGTTTTCTACAAAAAGGCTTGTGATGTTGATGGCAAATTGGCAATGTTCATGTAAGTTTCAAGATTCTATTTTAATGAAATTAATTAATTTCTAAACCAGCCTAATGATATTCCAAGTCTTCCATTTTCAATATGACAAACTGGAAGTGTTGAGAGTACAGAACAATTTTCTCGATGGAGAGATCCCTTAGGAAATTGGTGATTTTTGTTACCTGACTATCCTAGTGGCTCTATACCAACGTCAATCTTCAACATTACGATGATGCAAAATGATCTTAGGTATATTTATATGCCTAAGTTGTCAATATTTAATTTGCCCATAAATTGATTGAATTAAAGAATGATCTTTAGTTACTAGCTTGATTTTGATGTAGCTTGCTATGATTGTTCACTAACACACATGATTAGTGGTTTCAAGGACTTTTAAAGAAGTTGGAGTTGATTTGGAGAAGAAAAAGTGAAAAGGAGGAAAAAATTGACTAAGGCAAAAAGACACAGTGGCTGGCGTGCTGAGAGGCGCAACGCGCCACTACTGAAATGACTGGGACACTTCCCAGGCGCTCTGAGAGAGGCACCGCGCCAAGGAGGAAACAATTGGGACGCTTCTTAGGCGCGCTGAGAGGCGCAACATGCCAAGGAGTAAACTTCAGAGGCCTTTCTCAGGACCTCTGCTAGGCGCGACGCGCCAAGGGGGAAAGCCTGCAGCAAGTGCTAGGCACGATGGCAGGCGCGACACACCACGAAAGTTCCGACTTTTTCAGCCTAAAAGTGTTAAAAAAAGGAGTCCTAATTGTACTAGGTTTTGTCTCCAAGTTATCCTACTATTATAAATAGATCCTTAGGGCTCCATTGTTGGGGTTCGACTTTTATTAGGTGTGCAAGAGCAAGTATTCACGTTTGTAATAGGTTTTGATCTTCTAACTCTTCTATTTTTCGGAAATCACATGAACAATTGTATTTTGTGATTTTCTAATGGCATGAGTGGCTAAACGCCTTAGTTCTGGGGCTGTAGTTATGAATGGATTGTTGATTATTAAAGGTTTTTTGAATTAATTCTTGGTTGTCATTATAAGTTACTTCTATATTCTTGATTTAGTATTTTATGCTTGATCACCATAAGATAAATATATTGTCTAATCTTAAAATCGAGAGAGGAGGGGTAAGATAGACCAGAGAATATAGAGAGCTCGATCGACCCATTTGATTGTGGTGATTTGTGTTTAGGAGTGACGCCCGGACGAACAACTTGCTTGGTTACGAAACAAGATGAAATATAAATGCTCGCCAGTTAGCCTGTTTATGCCTGCTCAACGATGTAGTTAGACAACTAACTGGAGTAGGCGACTAGAGGTGTGTAACCCGACTCATACAATTAACCCTGTAAACCAGTAACTTGACAACTGAAATTAGTTCTAAGCCGATAATATGATACATGATATTCAGTATATGATGCAGCCCTGGAATTGTCTTTTACTTGCTTGAAACATCATCTTAAAGTCGTTCATAATTAGTTACTTTTTTTTAGTGTGTAATTAGTAGTAGTTAACAATCATCATAATCTTTTAAACGGTTACTTTTACTTTTATTTGTTGAATTAAGTGTTAGATATAAATTGATCATAAGTCCCTTGGGAACGATAACTCGTTTCTTTAAGAATCTATATTACTTGCGCAACTACGTACACTTGCGTGTATATTGGGGAGCAACACAAAACATTACTATAACCGAAAACAATCTTATTAGAAAGCTTTCAATAACTATATGTGACCATCCTTCAAACTTGCAAAGGCTTCAACTCTCAGTAAACTACCTAAGCGACGTTATTCCACCAAACTTATTTAAGTGCAAAAAACTGCAAATCTTGTCATTGACTTACAATGAGTTTATTGGAATCGTTTCAAGAGAGCTATCTAATTTAACAAATCTTATAGGACTATATAGATTACAATGTGATGAAATCAATAATTCAATATTTCATCCAATTTATTAAGTGGAAAAATACACATTGAGATTGGATATTTAAAGGCTGCAAAATTTATTGATCTGTCAAAAATTAATTTTTCTGATAAGATTCTTACCACTTTAGGGATCTCGATAAATTGATTAATCTTTCTCTGGCACATAATATAGTAGATGGGACTATTCCAAGTTCATTTGACAAACTGTTGGCACTGGAATTCTTGAATTTGTGTTATAACAATCTTGTGTATCTCAAATACTTAGCTTCTCTCATAGCTTATTCTTGAATAGATTTTCGAACTCTTAACACTCTTCGACTACCATACTTGTAATAGCTGTGTGGAAAATTCTTATCATGTTACTGTTTTTTTTTTTTTTTTTGTTCCCTACCTTGTGTAATGGAAAATTCTTTTGTACGTAGTATGAGAAATAAAAAAACTATATTTGAGATTTTTTTTTTTTATATAAGAATAACTTTGATAAGTTATATATTTTTTGTTTCACTTCTATTTTATTTTTGAAATATAAAAAATAAAATTACTTGTATTTAATCATAACCATAAGTAGTGCAAAAATTTCAATAGCTAACTAGAAAGGTTCTTTCAAGAATATTCTCTTCCACTTTTATTTTTTAAATCTTTTGTATTAAGTTAAGATTTTATGGCATATTGCCTATATGATGCTCTATAATTTATTTATTTACATCTTATGCTTATGTTAATATATACTATTCACAAATCTAATCTATGTAATATTCTAGTGGTAACTAAGCTCAATGATGTAGCATATTTGGGGTGAGATGCTATAACCACTAAAGAACTAATTTTTAGTGAAGTTAAGTACATACGAATTTATTATTTCAATTTAACACTATTTTATCATTATTCATTTCTCATAATAGATGTTTAAAAAAAATCAGGAAATGTGTATGTTTTACCTACCATGACAAGTAAATCGCTACTAACTTTTTAAAGAAAATCAAGTTGTAGGTTATTAGACTTGTTTTAACCTATTCTGCGACCATCATAAAACAAGTCTGATATTCTATGACTTGATCTTCTTTAAAGTTAGTAGCACTTTGTTTGTCATGGTGGAGAATACTAGGGGTGTACAAAATCGAACCAAACCGCAAACTGAGTCAAACCGAACAAAAAACCCGACTAGTGGTTTGGTTTGACTTGGTTTGGTATTGAAAAAAAAAACTGATTATATTTGGGTTGGTTTGGTTTTAACTAAAAGAAACCAACTCGAGATCAAATCAACCCAACATTATATATGTAATTTTAAAATTTTATTTTATACATAAAAATATTTACATTGATATAATTTTTAAAATAATTTCTTATACTATTTTCATAGTTTTTTATCTTTTAATATATTATTTCAAGTTTAAAACTTAGAATTCGGAATGGTCCAATAAAAGATTATAGTTCATAGATGTTGATAATTATAATAAAACTTAAATCAAAATCAAATTAATACTAATGCAAAAAGAAAATCAAATTCAACACTAAAGAATGACAATAATATTGAATATTTGTTCTTTAGTTTTTACATTGGTTTAGACAATTAAAATACATAATCTAATTTTAATTTTCCTTAAATATTTAGTAATGTAACTAATACTTATTAAACTTATTTTAGCATGATTTAGTACTTTTAAATTATGATCATTTTCATTATGACTTTGCAATATTTATTTTATATGATGATTTCATACTTATTTTTTATTGAATGTTTTAGTGTCATTACTCATCTCATATTTTATGTTATTTTCTTAAGAAACACCTTCGATAATTGTATTTTGGTTTGGACTAAAGAAATATTTGGAGCACAAGTTAATTATTTGGAGCAAACTTTACCGAAAAATTCCAAAAATCTGAAAAATCCGAGGTTTATTAGTTTGGTTTGATTTATAAATTTAAAAATTAGACACAATGATTTGGTTTGGTATTTGAAAACCCGAACCAACCCGAGGTTGAAAAACCAAAAAATCCGAATTTTATTAGTTTGGTTTTGGTTTATAAATTTAAAATTTTTACACAAATAATTTGGTTTGATATTTGAAAAACCCGAACCAACCCGATGTTGAAAAAACCAAAAAAATCCGAATTTTATTAGTTTGGTTTTGGTTTATAAATTTAAAATTTTTACACAAATAATTTGGTTTGATATTTGAAAAACCCGAACCAACCCGGTCATGTACACCCCAGAGAATACATACACTTTTTTTTTTTTTAAAAAAGTAATGTCTAAAATGATAAATGAATACTGATAATATAAGTATATATAGTAATTGAATTAAAATAATAAATTTATATATTCCTTAAACTCATTAAAAATTAAATTTTTGAGTGATTGTGCATCTCACCCCAAGTCGGATAAGCAATATGACAAAATGAGTGCAAACCCATGTAAATATTTGGGATAAGTGTCTGAAAAATACTCCAACTTTGGTCAGATTTGCTGTTGCGATACTAAATTTTCATAAGGACCTATTACCTCCCTAGACTATTTAATA
>NW_006239224.1:789135-802456 GCF_000226075.1 Solanum tuberosum
TATTAAATAGTCTAGGGAGGTAATAGGTCCTCATGAAAGTTTAGTATCGCAACAGCAAATCCGACCAAAGTTGGGGTATTTTTCAGACCCTTATCCCTAAATATTTAGGTACAATTTAGATACTTATCCTCACTAAAATATTTACTATCTAGGTATCAGAGATTTCATCTTTTTATTTCTTTTACAATATATAAATGTGAGTCGAGAGCAATTATCGTATTTATTGTAACATCTGATCAACCCTTTCTGCTAACATTTGGACTTTTCTATATGTGTAGATAGATCTGAATCTGATGAAATTTAATTGTATATGGGTGTTTAGATCAATTATCTAGTATGAAAATGCATTATGTATGAATTAAGGTCATACGAGATTCTTAGCACAAAATTGAGTTGGAAACGTCTTTATCGATTGAGTTTCGATATGAGTTTTTACTAGAGTCAACTTCAAATGAGCGCATCTCCTAGAATACGAAGAGTTACATGGCTCAAAACATATTAAATTAAAGAATATTGGATCTTTTTTTCAACGCCACCGACCATTAATTAATTTAAATTAGGAGAGTACAATGTTATTGTCATTTTACTAAAATGTGTCTAAACTGCAAAAGTCATTTTGTTATAGGGAAGGACAAACTGATTTTAAGTATGTTTTGACGGATTTTAAGCCAAAACTTCAAAACCTCGTTCCATAGTCCTAGAAGGACAATTTTCTCAAGGCTAGGGTAAAAATTCTTCCTTGAGGTAAGTTCTTCTATTAACTTCTTTGTCTATTAATCCACTAATATCTTAGAACATTAGAACTATTGTTAATGGTAAAATTATGGGTTAGAACCTAAGGTTCCTAAAATTTTGGGGAATAACCTATGGGTATGTATTATATCACTTATAGTTTTTTAGTTTGTAAGCTAATGATTCTAAGCATAAAATTGTTGTTATAAAACATGATTGTGATGGTTGTAAATCTTATGTATAATAAAGATGGGACTTTTATCATAAAAATTGCTTTAAAGGTATAATTGGGGTAAAGATTGGCTTAGTTTAAGTGTTTCAAAGCCACAACTACTTATAAACGCTTGTTTTTAAGCTAAAAGTCATAAGTTTGAATTTCTAAGTTATGGCTTATGATTTAGAGAATGTTTGAATTGACTTTTGACTTTTGACTTATAAGCCAAAAATATTTACCCAAACACTCCAAAAGTATGTAACGGTAATTTTGACTTAAAACACTTAAAATAAGTCAATCCAAATAGACTCTAAAACTAAGAGGTCATTTGGTAGGGAATACGTTATTTCGGGATAAGTTATTCCACCATGTATATCGAATAACTTATCTCATCACTAAGGTATAAATGATGGCATAAAGGATTACCTAGTACCTCAAACCAAACGCAGAATAAAATAATCCGACATTGTATTAAGTTAAGATTTTATGGCATATTGCCTATATGATGCTCTACAATTTATCTATTTTACATCTTATGCTTATATTAATATATACTATTCACAAATCTAATCTAGGCTATGTAATATTCTAGTGGTAACTAAGCTCAACGATATAGCATATTTGGGGTGAGGTGCTATAACCACTAAAGAACTAATTTTTAGTGAAGTTAAGGTATATACGAATCTATTATTTCAATTTAACACTATTTTATCGTTATTCATTTCTAGATATTTTTTTAAAAAAATCAAGAAATGTGTATGTTTAACTACCATGACAAGTAAATCGCTATTAACTTTTTTAGGAAAATCAAGTTGTAGGATATTAGACTCGTTTTATGATGATCACTCGTTTTAACCTATTCTGCGACCATCATAAAATAAGTCTGATATTCTATGACTTGATATTTTTTAAAGTTAGCAACACTTTGTTTGTTATGGTGGAGAATACATATACACTTTTAAAAAAAATAAAAATTTAAATGTCTAAAATGAGAAATGAATACTGATAAGTATAGTATTTGAATTAAAATAATAAAATTCATATATACCTTAAAACTCATTGAAAATTAAATTTTTGGGTGATTGTGCATCTCACCCCAAGTCGGATAAGCAATATGACAAAAAATGAGTTCAAATCCATGAAAATATTAGGTACAATTTAGATACTTATTCTCACTGGGAAATTTTATATGTAATGATCTGTTTGGGTGTTTTACCAAAATATTTACTATCTAGGTATAAGAGTTTTAATCTTTTTATTTCTTTTACCATATAAATGTGAGTCGAGAGCGATTATTTTATCTATTGTAACACCTCAAGCCTTTCTACTAACATTTGGACTTTTCTATATGTGTAGATAGGTTCGAATCTGATGAAAATTAATTGTATATAGGTGTTTAGATCAATTCTTTAGTATGAAAATGCATTATGTATGAATTAAGGTCATACGAGATCCTTAGCACAAAGTTGAGTTAGAAATGTCCTTATCGATTGAGTTTCGATATGAGTTTTTACTAGTCAACTTCAAATGAGCACATCTCCTAGAATACGAAGAGTTACGTGGCTCCAAACAATATTAAATTAAAAGTTTTTGGATTTTTTTAGACTCCACCGACCATTCATTAATTTAAATTAGGAGAGTAAAACCTTATAGCCATTTTACTAAAATGTGTCTAAGCTGCTAAAGTCATTTTGTTATAGAGAAGACAAGCTCACTATAGAGAAGGACAAACTGATTTTAAGTATGTTTTGATGTATTTTAAGCGAAAAAATTTAAAAACTTATTCCATAGTCCTAGAAGGACATTTTTCTAAAGGCTAGGGTAAAAATTCTTCATTAAGGTAAGTTCTTTCCATTAACTTCTTCGTCTATTAATCCACTAACATCTTAGACCATTATTTTATTTATTGTAACACCTCAAGCCTTTCTACTAACATTTGGACTTTTCTATATGTGTAGATAGGTTCGAACCTGATGAAAATTAATTGTATATAGGTGTTTAGATCAATTCTTTAGTATGAAAATGCATTATGTATGAATTAAGGTCATACGAGATCCTTAGCACAAAGTTGAGTTAGAAATGTCCTTATCGATTGAGTTTCGATATGAGTTTTTACTAGAGTCAACTTCAAATGAGCGCATCTCCTAGAATACGAAGAGTTACGTGGCTCCAAACATATTAAATTAAAAGTTTTTGGATTTTTTTCGACTCCACCGACCGTTCATTAATTTAAATTAGGAAAGTAAAACCTTATAGCCATTTTACTAAAATGTGTCTAAGCTGAAAAAGGCATTTTGTTATAGAGAAGACAAGCTCACTATAGAGAAGGACAAACTGATTTTAAGTATGTTTTGATGTGTTTTAAGCGAAAAAATTTAAAAACTTATTCCATAGTCGTAGAAGGACATTTTTCTAAAGGCTAGGGTAAAAATTCTTCATTAAGATAAGTTCTTTCCATTAACTTCTTCGTCTATTAATCCACTAACATCTTAGACCGTTAAAACTATTGTTAATGGTGGAATTATGGGTTAGAACCCAAGGTTCTTGGAACTTTGGGGAAAACCCTATGGGTATGTATTATATAACCTATAATTCTTTTAGTTTGTAAGCTAATGATTCTAAGCATAAAATTGTTGTTCAATAACATGATTGTGATGGTTGTAAATCTCGTGTATAATAAAGATGGGACTTTTATCATAAAAATTGCCTTAAAGGCAGGGGCGAATTTATGTATAAAAATTGGGTCATCGGAACCCGTGGTCATCCGACTAAATTCAATATATTACTTGTATAATTATTAAAGAAATATTAAATAATAAATTGTGGAATAAATTATCAAAGTTGTTGGATGGTTCACTGGTTTTACAGCTAGATTTTAACACCAAGGTCACGAGTTTGATCCCTGCCAGCCACAATTTGCTTTTCTAAAGTCTAGATTTGCCTTTTATTTTCCACATAAAGAACTTCAAGTCAAGAATCTAGAAAAATCATCATTGTCAAAGTTTAAGGTAATTATTTTTAAATTTGTGATTCCTTTTTTTAACAAACAAATAAACAGAATTAAAAAAAATAAAATATATATATATATATATATAATATTGCTTAGTTATTGTTATTATAAAATTTTTTGTATCTTATCTTTAAAGTCAATGGTGCAGCCGTTTTCTTGAAATCCTGGATTCGCCTCTACTTAAAGGTATATTTGGGGTAAAGATTGGCTTATTTTAGGTGTTTCTAAGCCAAAATAGCTTTTAAGAAGTTTTGTAGTGTTTGTAACATTAAAAAAAACTGCCTATAAACGCTTGTGTTTAAGCTAAAATGACTATTGTAAGTTACAAGCCAGAAGTTTGAATTTCCAACTTATGGCTTATGCATTTAAAGTTTGTTTGGGTGACTTATTACTTTTGACTTATAAACCAAAAATGTTTACTCAAACACTCCAAAAATACTTAAAAGTCATTTTGACTTAAAGCACTTAAAATAAGTTAATCCAAACAGACTCTAAAACTAAGGGGTCATTTGGTAGGGAATAAGTTATTCCACCATGTATATTGGATAACTTATTCCATTACTAAGATATAAATGATGAGATAAATTATTCAAGGATTACCTAGTACCTCAAACCACGGAAAAGTCCTAGACCTTGGAAAAATCATCATTGGGATTCTCTAATCAAATATTTTTAGTTCTGACTAAAATTGAGTAAAAAATGACGTAAATATACGATATTCTTTTTCTTGACTTATGTTATGGCAAAGAAATCCTTTGCTATGGTGAACCTCCGTAAGATGTAAATCTTCGTCATGGCTAAATCCTTCTTTTCTATGGAGACTTCTCTATAGTGAAGCCCTACTTTGCCATGGCGAAGCGTGAGCCAGAATCCATCTTTCATTTCTAATTTTTGTTCAACTCTTAACCTATAGGAACCTATACGAGGGTACTATGACCCTAACCAATTATAGTTACGAAAAAATAATTGTATCAAATACCAATTAAATACATGTTCATTCACGAACATACAAAATTGGAGGAATAAGATGAAAGCAAAGGATGCCAAAATTCACGAAAAGCTGAGGAGATCTGCTATGAATGTCTAATTTGGTCTCCCAAGTGGCCTCCTTTACAAGGCAGTTCTTCCATTAGACCTTCATAGACAAGATCACTCTAAATCCCAACTTATAGACCTCCATGTCTAGAATAGTTACATGCTCTTCCTTATAAGACTCATCAAACAACACAAAATCTCACGAAATGATATAGTTTCCATTTCCATAGAACTTCTGCAACATAGACACATGAAATACTGGGTGAACATCTAACAAACTTGGAGGCAAAGACAACTCATATGCTACATCTCCGACTCGCATAAGGATCTCAAAAGAACGGATGAATTGCATACTCAACTTACCTTGATTCTCAAACCTCATCGCACCCCTTATGGGCTAAGCCTTGAGAAAGAATCGCTCTCCCACCATGAACTTCATATCTCTAACCTTTCGATCTTCTTATTCTTTCTGTCTATTTTGAGCTATCAAAAGCTTCTTCCGAATTAACTTGACCTTCTCCAAGAATTTCCTCAGAAGATCAGTACCCATGGTCTCATCTCAAATACAACAAATTAAAAAAAATAGAAGATCTATACCTCCTCTCATAGAAAACCTCAAATAAAGTCATGTTAATGTTTGAGTGGTAACTATTATTATAAGCGAGCTTAGCCAACGACAATAATTGGTCCTAATGACCACCAAAGTCTATCACACACATGCGAAATATGTCCTCCAACAACTGAATAGTCTGCTTAGACTTCCCATCGGTCTATGAGTGAAAAGCTTTACTAATATCAAGCCTCGTATCCAACTGATCATTCTGCAAGGTCCTTTAAAAGCTATAAGTAATTTGCGTACCTCTATCTGAAATAATGGATTCTAGGACCCATGCAACTGAACAATCTCTCAAAGATAGATCTTTGATAATTATTCTACATTACTTATGTTTAGGTACCTTCTTTTACTTTATGTTCAAGGACTAGCGTGATTTTTAGTGATGGATAAATGTAATGACCCAGAAGGTCATTTCTGGAAATTTTAATAAAATTATCATTTTATCCTCTCTGATAGTTTCCCTGAGTCATTTCTGATCAGTTTGTGAGGTTGGTTTTGAAATTTGAAAAAAAGGTTGTAATTTTGGAAGTTTTAAGTTTTGAAAGCTTAGGTTGTTTAAAAGTGGTTTTCAGTGTCAAGTTAGCGTTACGAGTCTAGAAATGGAATTTTGTCAATTCCATCAATTCTGCAGATGTTTCGAGGATTTGAGGTCGTGAGTTAATTTTATGGAATTTTAGTCTTTGAGTTAAATTTGGTCAACATTTGAAGTTTTGATGCTCGGATCGGATTTTTGATGACTTCATTGGATTTGGGGGATGATTTTAGGTCTAGAAGAGGTCTTGGTTGAAGTTTCAGAGGTTTCGAGCTCAGTTTGGTCTTTATGAGCTTTAAGTTAGCTTATTTCGACTTTCACAAATTTTGGGTCAAGGATACTTCAGATTCGTGTTACAAAGGTTCCATTGAATTCAAAATATCGAGTTTACTTGAGTAGAATATATGATTTGTGTGCTCGGAGTTCTAAACAAATCTTGTGAGAAAATTCGGTGAATTTTATGCCTTATGTAGTATTGTCGATTTCTGAGTTTCTGGTACAATATGATTTTTTCTTCGCGATTGCGAGACCCTATCTCATGATCTCGTAAGGTTGATTGATTTGTGCATCGTGAAGTTGGTCACAATCGTGTAAGTCTAGTTTTTTGGTCATCATGATTGTGTGTGTCCCTATCGCGGTCACGATGGTCAACTTAAGTGAATTGACCCAGTTAACTAATCGTGATTGTGAGGCCTGGGGGTCGCGGACGCGAAGAGTGAATTTTTCCCAAACAATATGCCTTTTTTCCCAAAAGTTTGGGTTTCATCCCCATTTATCCATTGTCAAATTTGGGAGCTTGGATAAGGTGATTTTAAAGAATATTTTGATATTTTTCAATTTGGTAACAATTTTCTACTCCCCGTCTCTTTTATCCGCTAATTATTACTTGATTTTGATGGTAAGTCCTTGATTTTAACCCAAACTTTGAAAGTTTTTGCAAGAACTTATGTTTATAAAAGAAAATGGGGGTTTAAGAAGGAATTCAACTCCATTTTTGAAATGGGTTTCATTCTTGACTCTCAAATATGTTGGGTAACACAATTTTATGTCTAGATTTACCCTCTTATTTCTGGAATTGGGTTTCTGGGTCATTTTGACTTCGTTTTCCAAAATTTTGATATGGGTATTGATAGTTCTGAATTCTTTTTATGAATTTGAATAGCTTGTGTTGACTTAGAGACCCAACGAAGAGGAAATACTCATATTTTGGAGTAATTGATTGACTAAATTGAGGCAAGTGAACTTCTAGACCTTGATAAAATTTATAGAATGTTGTATTTTCCTTGTTGTATGTGTTGGGAGTATGTATTGAGAATTGGTGATGGACTAAATTGTTCATAATGTTTAATCTTAATGATGAAAAAGGGGAATAATGAAAAGGTAATGTGTTGGTAATTGTTGTGTGGTATATGATGAATGATTTGAGTGATAATATTGGTTCGTTATCAGTGAAACACTATGATTGAATTGTTGTGATTGTGATTTCTATGGAATTGCCATCTCCTCATCATGGTGTGAACATGTCTATTTGGATTAGTTTTAAAACACTGTGATGAGGTCTATTGTGATTATGCCGAGGTATTTTATGACGGATGACACGGATGCTGAGGTTTCTTTCGTTGGTGAGATTGATGTTGAGGTTTCTTTCAGTGGGTACATAGGCTTTGTGCGTTCCCCATGGATTCTGGTATGATATTTAGTGGATGTGTATCATAAGACAGACATGCATCACTCTACATGACATTACACATTATTGCATCACACTTAATTGATTATGATTGTTGATTTTATGTTGTTGAGACTCTTGATTGTGGAATACTATGATGATACACTGATTGTGTTGAGGTGCGACTCGAGTTATTCTCTTTGTTCTTTGTCATGTGGAGTGGAAATTGTGGAGAACTTTATTTATGAAATTATTCTTGATAATTATCTATCTGTAACTGCTGAGGTGTTACTGCTGAATTATGTACTACTTGAGATTGTGAACTCTTTAGTTAGGCTGATTTTTGTGCAGGTTGTAGTTTGTAGAGGTTTGGTTGGGTATGAAAGGAGTACTCGTATTCTATTTTACTTTACCTTGTGTTAGTAGCTAGCTTGCTAAGTATCGTGTTGTTTGTTCCTCACTCCTTGCTTCTACACTTGAGCTCGGATCATCATGATACTCTTTTTCTTTTTCTTCTTCTTCTTCTTCTTCTTCTCTACTTCGTCTGAGGTTATTTTGTGGAAACTTGAAAGATAGTGAGTTGTCATCTCAGCGGACCCTCTCGTTCGTTTATTATATTCTTGCTCTACTCTGGAACAGAAACATTTGAGACGACCCTCTTGTTCGTTTATTATGTTCTTGTTCTACTTTGGAAACAAAACCATTCGAGACTTGTATTTTATTTCAATTTAGTTGTATCACCCTAGTGGCTTGTACATGTGACAATCATGTTTTGCGGTATTCTATGAGATTGGCTAAGTTATCCGCAATTATGTCTTTGATGTCTTTATTTCCATTTTTTTGTCGTATGATTTGGGTTTTAACCTAATTTGTCTTGGTGTGATAAGACGAGTGTTATCACGTTTATTTTTGGACCGTGGCAGTTCTCCTACCTAAGTGTTTGAGTATATGCCCGCACGACTCGATAGGTTGCATCGTAACAAATAATCTATCTAGATATGAAAAGGAAAGCAATGAATGATAATAAAAGTTAGAGTGGAATATTAATAAATCGCTAATAAGCTATGCAATGATACAAAATAATAAATATAATATGAAAATAATAAATAAGGAAAAACAGATTTTAACAAAGTTTGTAATAACCTATTGAAAACCCTTGTCCCCTGTCTGTCCTATAGAGCTCGGATCGTATAATTTATTGCTAATATGTCAATAATTCAATTTAACATAGTATAATTATTTTTATATTTGAATCTTTTTAAAAGCCTAAGAATTTAAATTAATTATTGTTTTTGCAATTTGTGATACTTTAATGAAAATGATTTTAATATGTGTTACTTTTTAGACTATTATTTAAAATTGTCCTTGCTATTATAAATGTTGTGAAATATAATTATTGGAATTTGCAAACATTGAACTATTATCTAATGCCTACAAGTTATAGATTGGTTAGATTTAAAATTTCTAATAAAAATTTTAAATTGCAAATAAATATCTTCAAGCTATTATTTATAAGGTAAATAATCTGCAACAAAACTTTAAAAAAATTATCAATCAATATTTCGAAAGAGGTAGCCAACAAAAAGTTATATATGAGTTCGGAGTACAGTAGAACGAGTTACGAGGGGGTAAGGTTGCATCCCAAGAGGATGAGAACTGATCGATTTCTGGGTGTACTCATATTTAAATTTTCTGAGATTTGTTTATCATGCTTTAAAATTATAGTGAGAAAAATATGACCACAAATTTTGAATTTGAGTAGTCTTTTAAAGAGATTTTTTTAAAAAGCATTTATCTTAATTTATTTATGTGTTAATTCACTTCTAAGGCTTTTTTTTTTTTGTGGAGATTTTAGAAAAATAAATGATTTTTTTTAAATTATCAATTTCATTTAGAAGGATGTTATCTGCTAACCCATTGAGAAAATCTTTTCCATTGAATATCTTAATTTGTATCTCTCTCAACAATTTTTTTTGCATTAATCATCCCATAAAAAATAAAAATATATTACTAATATGTATTGTAAATTATTATATATACAAATCTCTTTCAAAATATAATTTGATGAAATATATAGCATCAAGTGAAATATCAATTATTTAAAATAAATTTGAGATGAAACACATACTCCAGCACAATAAGATGATCCGGATAAATATCTTGACATTCTATCATATTTATGATTAAATTATTGTGCTGGAGTATTTGTTTCATCCCAAATTTATTTTAAATAATTATTAATTTTACTTGACACAATATATTTCATCATATTATGTTTTTAAAGAGTTTTGTATATAATAATTTATAATACGTATTAATAATATACTTTTATTTTTTATGGGATGATTAATACAAAAAAGATATTGAGAGAGATACAAATCAAGATATCCTATGGAAATGATATTCTCAATGGGTTAGCAGATAATATCCTTGTAAATGAAATTAATAATTTAAAAAAATCATTTCTCTTTGAAAGATAACTCGAACTCATAACTTCTGGTCATAAATCATAATAGATGAGCCATAAAATGGACTACCAAGAATAAAAACGTAATTTCATAATAATACCTTTTGAATTCATTACTTTTTACTACTACTATATTTAAAAAAAAATTAATATGGGATGACTAGGCAAAAGAGTAATTTCTCTCTAACAAAAAAGATCTTCTTTCTAGAACTATCCGTCTCTTTTGTTCCAACAACAAAAATAGACACTTTCAAAACCACAATGGACTCCATCTCTTTCTTAGTTGTCTTCGATCAATACGTTCAGAGCCATAAAATGAATGATCAAGGGCAAAAACGTAATTTTATAACAATACCTTTTAAATCTATTACTTTTAATACTATATATATAACAAAAACCTAATATGGAATGACCAGGCAAAAGAATAATTTCGCTCAGTAACAAAAATATCTTCTTTCTAGAATAATTTGTTCTCTTTTGTTCCAACAACGAAAATAGACACATCCAAAAACGAATTGAACTCCATCCATTTCTTGGTTGTCTTCGATCAATGCTTCAAGAAGTATAAAATGAATTATTAGGGGCAAAAATATAATTTCATAATAATCCTTTTAAATCTATTACTTTTTACTACTATATAAAAAAGTCTAATATGGAATGATCAGTTGCAAAAGACTAATTTCGCTCAATAACAAAAAAGTCTTATTTCTAGAACAATTCGTTCTCTTTTGTTCCAACAATAAAAATGGACACTTCCAGAAACGGAATGGACTCCATCTCTTCTTTGATTGTCTTCGATCAATGCTTCAACATCCATAAAATGAATGACCAAGGGAAAAAACATAATTTCATAATAATACCTTTTAAAACTATTACTCCCTCCGTTTCACAAAGAGTGGCCTAGTTTGACTTGGCACAGAGTTTAAGAAAATAAAGAAGACTTTTGAATCTTGTGGCCCTAAATTAAAGTTATGTCAAATGTACAAAATTGCCCTTTAATCTTGTGGTCACATGCCACGTGGAAAGTTGAAAGTAAAATGTTACCAAAAAAAGAAAGGGGTCATTCTTTTTTAAACAGACTAAAAAGGAAAGGAGGCCATTCTTTTTTAAACGGAGGGAGTACTTTTTACTACTACTATAAAAAAAAAGCCTAATATGAAATGACCAAGCAAAAGAGTAATTTCACTTAATAATAAAAAAAATCATCTTTCTAGAACAATCCATTCTCTTTTGTCCCAACAATGAAATAGACACATCCGAAATGAAATGTACTCCCTCTTTCTTGGTTGTCTTCGATCAATGCTTCTAAGAGACATAAATGAACGATCAAGGGAAAAAATATAATTTCACAATAATACCTTTTAAATCTATTAGTTTTTTTTTTTATTATTATATAGAAAAACCTAATATGGAATGACCAGGCAAAAGAATAATTTCGCTCAATAACAAAAAAATCTTCTTTCGAGAACAATCCCTTCTCTTCTGTTCCAACAATAAAAATAGACACATCCAAAAATGGAATTGTCTCCATCTCCTTCTTGATTGTCTTCGATCTATGCTTCAGGTTTGACAAATCCAGTTTGAGGTTGTGTCACATAAGCAGTTGTGATCTTTTTTTTCTTTCGAATCATTTTAGTTGATCAAGTTTGAGGTTTGATTACAGTAGACACTTATTATTTAGATAACTAACTTGGATATATAAAATTAGGCAAATATTAGATTACGTTCGTAGATACAATAGTGTAAGAGAATTGATTAAAAAATGATAATAGCGGGTAGCTCAAGCAGACACCATCCTCCACTTCCATGCTCAAAGTTGTGAGTCTAGTCACCAATGAAATAAAGTAAGAAAAAATATTGTTTACTCGCAATGGAGGATGCTTGAAGATCTGTTAAATGTAGTTTACTTTATCAAAATAAAAAATCTGAAATTGATTAATAACTTGTCTGAGAATTTATGTTGATTGTTCAATGATTTCTTTTAATAGTTGTTTATCTTTCTAATAATTAAGATATTGTGCATGACTTATTATAAGTTCATCTAAACAGACTTTTAATCTAAGGATTTACTTACATTGGACTCATTTGTTAATCTCTTTATAATTGTAAAAACTGTTAGAGCTCTTTCCTGATTTTCTTACCTTATTTGAAGTTTATTTTTTTTCCCTAAAAAAGTAAAAAGACAAAAACATTATCATAAATGTTTTTACTTTTCCTGAAGGAAATATAATATTATTCAATATTTTGAGTTATTCTTTCCTTGGTAAGAAAAGTTTGGAACTCTATAAATTGGAGACCCCTCTTCTCATATCAACAACAATAATAACATTCACAATGTAGTCATTTAGAGAGTCTTGTTTATGGGGAGATTTTCTCCTAAACATCTTTATGTTTTTTTAATATTAGTTTTACCATATGTATGTAGTTTGACCAAACCATATCAATAATATGTTTTTAGGATACTTTTATTTGTCGTCTGATTTGTTAATCATATTATTTGCAATTGTAAGCTTCTGCATGAAGCCCTAATCTCCTTTAGAACCCAACAAGTGGTATCAGAGCACATGGTTCAATGATCCAATGGTTCAACAACATTGAACAAAGGTTCAAGTGGTTTCAAATCAATTTGCAATCAACATGATGATAATGAAGATTTTTGTGCTACTGCATGTGGGGAAATTTTCAATTATATTTTCAACAATCCTGCTGCTCTATCCTTAAAAACAAAATCAATTTTCAACCCGAGAAAATTTTAATGCTCGAGCTCTACTTTTAACTCATGCATATTACTTTTAACGTATGAGCTCCACTTTTAACTCTGATCATAACTTTTAACACAGGGCACCAATTTTAATCCATATCAATTTTTAAATCATGGTAAGCAACTGTGATACATGAAGATTGTGTGAAGAAAGAGGATCAACATTATGATGCAAGAAAATTCAAGCCAAAAGGGGAGATTTGTTAGGGTTTTGTCCTGATTTTCTTACCTTATTTGAAGTTTATTTTATTCCTAAAAGAAAAGACAAAACATTACCATAAATGTTTT
>NW_006239225.1:0-6595 GCF_000226075.1 Solanum tuberosum
CATCTGATAGGGAGGAAGGTCTAAGCCAACACATGAATTTAATACTTCACTAAAATTTAGTCATAAAGACCATAGAGAATAATCTCTATCACCACTATATCTTAGTCGAGTAATTTTTCGGTAAAATTAATTTTTCAAGATACAAAAATTATCTAAAAAATCATATTTTTCATTAAAATTAATTTTCAAAATACAAAGAAATATCTAAAACCATTATCTAAACCACCTCAAATTGCCAAATCACTTCATAACAATGAGTATTTTAAATTTGATCATTTCTGATGAACCTACTGAATTTCAGATCAATCATAGTTCAAAAATAATATTTGTCTCCAAAGCTATGATCAAATTCAGATTCAAACGATTTGAGAAAAAATAATCAGATCTACATCCTTATCATATATCAATTTATGTTAACTTATCACGTGTAATCATGTACCACATATAACATAAATAAAACCAATATAAAGGATGCCATTCATACTAAATCACATTTTAATTCCAAAGAACAACTTTAAAATCATTGTAACGGCCTCAATGAATCATAATCACATACCAATGAGTACTTCTTACTAGGTCATTATCAATGAACTTACCAAATTTCAGGTCAATTGGAGTCTATAAAGAATCTTTATTTCCAAAGCTATGACCAAATTCAAATTCAAGTGGTTTAAGCATCTTTAGGAATTAAAACAACATGACCTACATTCTTATCACATATCAATTTACGTTAAATCACCATGTGAGTTCAAGATAAATACAACTGACATGAAGAATGACCGTATCATTTACAAATCAAATTTTAATCCGACAAACTATTTAAAACCATATAAACGATTTTTGTTGGAACCATCAAATTTCAAGTCAATCAGATATCATAAAATTCATGACCACCTTAACTATGACCAAATTTGAAAAAATAATCGTTTCGAACATAGTTAAAGATTAAAATAACTCGATTCACATTTTTATTCTCTTTTTAATAATTATCTCATGAGCACAAAACATACTTGTGTCCTGTCTTTCGGCTAAGACACACAACTAACCTCTTTACAACATATTGTTCTCTCAATTAATACACTTGAGAATTCAAGATATTATATTTCTCCCTTTAAACATGTGGAAATCTTTAATATCTCTTCTCATGAATTAATTTAAGTGTTACTAGTATCTAAAGGTAAATCTCCTTCCGAGTAAACAAACATTTACTAGTATACATTTATGAAGAACAATCCATACATGATACATTGAGAATATTCTAACGACTCAAATAAATAGACCACTTTCGTAGATCCTATTTATTTATCATAATTCTCAATTCACATATTGTAATCTCATATATATATATATATATAACTTTTAAGAATTTTTACTGATTTGAAATAAATAAATCACATTAATGATAACTATTTATTAATCACAAAATTCTTAATTTATAATATGTGTAAGAATGATGCTCAAATAATTATTGAAAAAGAAAAAGAAAACCCAAAAATATTCTTAAAAAAAAAATCAACATTGGCTACCACTTGCATGTGAACTTCAAGAACCAAGAATTGGTACCCAACAAATTTCTTTTATCACATTGGCAAAAAATTACATAGCGTGAGTATTTCTTAAAATATGTCAATATCAATTAAAGTTTCTGTACAAGCAAGTCCAGTACCCATTAATAATTAAACCATATGTTCAACCACTCACATGCCGTGCAGTTTGTAATGTCCAATTTTTTTATTTTTTATTTTTTAATAATTAAATCAACAACACATCACTACTAAAGAAATATCAAAAAACGACGGCCAAAAGCGATGGACTGCGTCGCTTTTTTGGTCAAAAGCGACGGAAAAGTGACGCAGTCACCTCCGTCGCTTTTTGACTCTTTTTTTTGGAATTTTTTTTAACAAAAGCGATGGACTTCGTCGCTTTATTTTAATTTTAATTTTTTTTATTTCTTAAAAGTGAGGCAGTCCGTCGCTTTTCTGGAAATTTTATTTTTAAAAATCCCTGAAAAGCGACGGAAAAAACCACGCTGTCCGTCGCTTTTCTGAGATTTTAAAAAAAAATAAAACCCAAAAAAGCGACGGATAAAATCACGCTGTCCGTCGCTTTTCTGTGATTTTTTTAAAAATAAAACCTAGAAAAGCGACGGACTGCGTGGTTTTGTCCGTCACTTTTCCTGCAATATTTTTTAAAGCAGAAACTGGCAGTTTCTGCTGCCCACCTACAAATGCAATTCAATTAAATTTTACACTATTCAGCCCAATCAAACATACACAATTATAAACAATCTAAACAAAACATAAAACAACAAACTTAAAATAACATTAAAAAGTATCTAAATCACAAATTAAAGACTTATAAAGTCTTTCAAAATTCATTTCAAAATTACAAAAAGTTCATAAATGTCTAGAGATCTAAACTAGGGAGTGGGTTCTACATAATCATCATCATCACTCTCGTCGTCGGTGTCATCGGGAGCCAAAATAGTAGGTCGACGAGTGATCAGGTTCATCACTTGTTCTTTGATTTGCTGAACGGTCTCTCGTGCTTTCTTGTTCAGCTACTCTTCTCCGCTCCGACTCTGTCAGTGCCGCTGTAAGCTTAGTTATTTGAGCCGACATAACAGCAATCTGAACACTGTCAAGTGACTCGACTTGACACGACGATCCAATTCCTTCTAAGCCTAACTGGAGTCGTCTTACATCGTTTCGAGAGCCTAGACCATAGACTCTACCCTTGTGTGTCCCCCCCTACCACTTTTTCTTTCCAAATTTGGGTGGAAAGTTCAGGTGTCAATTGGACCGAACTATCTAAATTCTCAGCGACGTACTGATGAAAGTCATTCTGCATATTAAATATAAAAATTGACATCAGTATATATACATATCATAAATATATTCACTATTAATATATATTATTCATATTAAATAACTTACAAAAGTTCGTTCGGCCCTTTCCTCCACCCACACATCCGAATTCGACTCATTTTCTTTGTTCCTGACATGAGTCTTCTTGAAAACCTCCGGTTCAATGGGAGTGCGTCCCAATTCTTTTTCCTATAAATAAAAATTGAAATTTATAACGGTATATATGAATCAACTAATTATTTATTTAAAAGTTTGAATTAGAACTTACCACCAACTAAACCACATTATTTATTTTAACTTATTTAAACAACTTTACAACTTTTTAACTTAAACTAGTTTAGTTTTGAATTAATTCCAACAACTAAATCCATCAACAAAACCACATTATTTAATTTAACTTATTTAAACAATTTCACAATTTTATAACTTTAACTAGTTTAGTATTGACTTAATTCAACAACTAAATCCACCAACTAAATTCCATTATTTATTTTAACTTATTTAAACAACATAACAACTTTTGAACTTTAACTACATTAGTTTTGACTTAATTCCAACAACTAAATCCACCAACTAAACCACAATATTTATTTTAACTTATTTAAACAACATAACAACTTTTGAACTTTAACTACATTAGTTTTGACTTAATTCCAACAACTAAATTACTAACTAAACTGACATTATTTATTTTAACTTATTTAAACAACATAACAACTTTTGAACTTTAACTACATTAGTTTTGACTTAATTCCAACAACTAAATTACTAACTAAACTGACATTATTTATTTTAACTTATTTAAACAACATAACAACTTTTGAACTTTAACTACATTAGTTTTGACTTAATTCCAACAACTAAATTCACTAACTAAACCAACATTATTTATTTTAACTTATTTAAACAACATAACAACTTTTGAACTTTAACTACATTAGTTTTGACTTAATTCCAACAACTAAATTCACTAACTAAACCAACATTATTTATTTTAACTTATTTAAACAACATAACAACTTTTGAACTTTAACTACATTAGTTTTGACTTAATTCCAACAACTAAATCCATCAACAAAACCACATTATTTAATTTAACTTATTTAAACAACTTAACAACTTTAACTAGTTTAGTTTTGACTTAATACAACACTAAATCCACCAACTAAACCACATTAATTAATTTAACTTATTTAAACAACTTTAACTCTTGAACTAGTTTAGTTTTGACTTAATACAACACTAAATCCACCAACTAAACCACATTAATTAATTTAACCTATTTAAACAACTTTAACTCTTGAACTAGTTTAGTTTTGACTTAATACAACACTAAATCCACCAACTAAACCACATTAATTAATTTAACTTATTTAAACAACTTAACAACTTTAACTAGTTTAGTTTTGACTTAATACAACACTAAATCCACCAACTAAACCACATTAATTAATTTAACTTATTTAAACAACTTAACAACTTTAACTAGTTTAGCTTTCACTTAATACAACACTAAATCCACCAACTAAACCACATTAATTAATTTAACTTATTTAAACAACTTAACAACTTTAACTAGTTTAGCTTTCACTTAATACAACACTAAATCCACCAACTAAACCACATTAATTAATTTAACTTATTTAAACAACTTAACAACTTTAACTAGTTTAGCTTTCACTTAATACAACACTAAATCCACCAACTAAACCACATTAATTAATTTAACTTATTTAAACAACTTAACAACTTTAACTAGTTTAGCTTTCACTTAATACAACACTATTTCAAGGTAATTAGTTCCAAGTTCAAGTTCTAATTTTAAGTTCATATTCCTAATTAAGTTCAATTTATAGTAAATTCAAGTTATAATTAATTATAAGTTCTAATTAAGTTGTAATTCAAATCCCTAAAATTCCAAATTCAAACTAGCTAGCTAGTGTCCCAAATTCAAACTATTAATTAGTCCCAAAATATCAAATATAATTCAAACTATTAGTCCTAAATTCCAAAATTCAAACTAGTCTTAAAATCACAAATTGAAAGTACTCCTAGAATTCAAAAATCAAACTATAGTGCTAAAAATTCCAAATTCAAACTATTAGTAGTCCTAAAATCTCAATAATAATTCAAACTAGTCCTAAATTCAAAATTCAAACTAGTCTTAAAATCACAAATTCAAAGTAGTCCTAAAATCACAAAATCTAACTAGTGCTAAAATCCTAAATTCAAATAACTCCTTAAATACCCTAATTCAATCCAATCTTACAATTTCAAAATCAAACTAATTAACTCAAGAAATACCGAATTTCAAACAAATCCTAAGATACCCTAATTCAAACTAACCCCAACATTAAAATTTCAATTCACAATCAACAAACACAAACTAACAATCAAATAATCCCTAATTCAAACTAACAATCAAAAACCCTAAATCATTCACTTACTAACTAACAATCAATAAAATCTAATTCAATACACTAATTAACAAATTCAATACTCAAATGGAAAGAAATTAAAAATAATATTATGAAACCCTAACCTTGAATTAAAGGAGAAGGGCAGTGGGTCGAGGTCGGGGTCAGTTTCGCTGTAGCTCATCGGAGCTGACTTTCGCGCTGGTTGTTGTTGGCCGGAGATGCTATTGCTCTCCTCGTCGGCTGCTGATGTTGATTGCTTGGAGCTCGCTGACCAGAGCAGTTGAGGGAGAGAGAGAGCAGCGAGCTTTCGCTAATTGGAGAGACGAGAGGGAGGCGGCGATTTGTCTCGCCATTCTCGCCGAAGAGAAGAGACGGGAGGGAGCAAGGAGAGAAGAGATGAGAAGAGGAAAGCGAAAGGAGGAGGGCGACGGGAGGAGGGTGACGGGAGGAGCTAGAGGGAGAGCTCACCGGCGATGGTGGAGCTCTCGCCGGTTCTCACTGATGGAGGGGGCTGCGGCGCTGCTAGAGAGAGAAGAAAAGAATGAGATTTCAAAAAAGGGTTTGGTTTTTTTTAGGTCAAAAATAGGAAAGTTAGGTAGATTTAATCCGAGCCATTGGATTAGTTAAGATGAGCGGCTAGGATTCACTTAAAAGGATGGACGGTTCGGATTTAACTAATGTTTCAAGATTTGGACTAAGGGTTATAATTGCAATGAATGAATGGCTAAAATTGCAACTAAAATTGATATAAGAGGCTATAATTGAAAAATGAAATTGGATTGAGGTGGCTAGAATTGCAATGAATTGGATAAGGAAAAAGATAGAATTGAAAGGAATTAGATCAAAATGGGCTAAATATTAAATGATTTCGATAAAAATTAAAGAAATGCTATCCAATTAAAATACTACAAAATATTATAAGATTTTATATAATAAAAATCACTTAAATTTAAAATCATTTGAATAAAATAATTATTTCGAGTTTTACTTATAATTTTAAAAATATTTACGATAATTTTATAAAGCATGCATACTAAAATCTATAATTTTAAGACAAAATCGATTAAAAATTTAAACTCGGAATAGTTTTAAAAAAATACGTATTTAACCGAATAGCACTTCCGAAAGGGTTATAGGTCGATCAAAATTGGGTGTCAACATACCGACATCGTAAAGTCGATACTATTTAAATAAAATAATTATTTAAATATACCGACCTAAAGAGGTCGGTATTTATTAATTTATTTTAATATAAACTCACCTTTTGAGGTTGATTTTATTAATTAAAATTACACACACACACACACA
>NW_006239225.1:7067-7236 GCF_000226075.1 Solanum tuberosum
ATTATATGTTAGCTCTTCACCTCTACTACATCATGACATGAGATATTAAGTTCATGATTAGACGACAGACTGATAGAATTTGTACATTACTCTATAATTATAAGTATAATTTTCTCCTAATTCATATCAACGTAGTTTCATACTCTAAATATGGATTATAGATATTTTT
>NW_006239225.1:7345-8624 GCF_000226075.1 Solanum tuberosum
TTTTTATTTTACACAAAATCGTCCTCCGGAAGACGATTTAAATAGAATTAAATCAAAATATTTCTGAATTTTGTTTTTTATATGGAGAAATGGGGAAAATCGCGTCTGCTAGTGCATATATTTTTTAAAAAGCGACGGACAGCGTCTCTATGTCCGTCGCTTTTAAAAAAAAAAGTTTGACCAACATTTTGACCAAAAAGCAACGGACTAAGAGACACTGTCTGTCGCTTTCTTAAAATATTTGACTAGATATTTTGACCTATAAGTGATGGACATAAAGATGCTATCCGTCGCTAATTTTAAAAATAATTAAACAAATAAAATTAATAAAAAGTGACGGACGACGTGGCTTTTTTTAAATTAATAAATAATTATTTTAAATAAAAAGCGACGGACTGCGTCGCTATCTATATAAAATAATTAATTAGCGAAAATCCGCAAAAAGAAGCGACGAACTAAGCGATGCCGTCCGTCACTTTTAAAAAAAATAAAATTATTTTAATTAAAAAGCGACGGACAGTGTGGCTAATGTCGTCGCTTTTTGGAGCGACGCCGTCCGTTTCTTTTACTTTTGTCGTTTTTTAGCAGTTTTTTAGTAGTGCATAGAAACTATTAGTTGTGATTAACAAAATGTTTCTGACGTGCTTGGATCAACAAAACCAATTTTGTTAACCTTTTATCTCAAAAGTCACAAAAGACAGATTAGCTCTCACCGCCAAATATCCTCGTCAACCAAGTTTTTTCAACAAAACATATGTATAATTAACCATATACATATCATCGAGATTATCTATATAGATGCAAGTGTGGCTCTGATACCAATTGTTGGAAAACATATATGCACAGCGGAAACATATCAGGATCATACTCTTTACATGAATAATAGATAACCAATACCGTTTATGCTAGAACACATATAATATGCTAGAACACACGAATGTACTGAAATTTAATTTAAGAATTGTCTCTTGAAGCGTGAGTAGATACCTACAAGTGAATCCATAAGATAGACAACAACTATGGTCTTTTACAGTGATCCAAAGTTCACATCCGAACTCTCTCAATACTTGGGTGGGCAAGTATGAATAGAAAACTAATCAATCTTTTTCTAGGTTAGGAGAATCTCTATTTATAGAGATTTCTTCCCAATCCAAAAAGGAGAAGAAAACCCAGTTTTCTTGAAAAACAAGAAAACACACGCCTACTCCTTTTTCCCTTAAGAAATAGGATTCTGAGTTCTAGTTAAATATGGGCACTGGAGGGACCACATAATTAATTA
>NW_006239225.1:8896-50562 GCF_000226075.1 Solanum tuberosum
TGACCCATCTTAGAATCTCACCTTTTAATAAATCAAAACGATGATTAACATATACAGATCATAATAGTTATATCAGGATTAAGAATATAAGTACATTTAATAGTTTAGAGAATATGTTTTGTCAGTCAGTCAAAAACAACTATCTCTACTCGGTCTCATTCAATACATTCAAAATGCACTAGCACAAGAAGTTGAAACTATACCATTTCTATAATCAAGATAAATTACACATAATCTTGTGCTACAATCGTACCGATGGAATGTCCAATTTCCATCCTAGATTGTGAACAAAAAACTTTATACTTATAAGAACCGATGATTTAATCCTCTGTGTATAAGCTAAAACTCTATACACTAAATCATCTACTATATAAGTAAACATACACCATAAACGAATATATAATCTATTAAAATTGAGCAAATATTTCTTTTATAATAAATATTATTTCTTAACACATGGTTAATAATATATATCCCAACAACTCAGAAATCAAAAGTCAGTTAAATTTGGCTAATGATGACTTGATCAGATTGCTTCAATCCCTTTCATGTGCCAAGTATAAAATTCTGATTAAGGAGCCTAGCAATACAACTGTTTCGTCATCTGATTATTTTGAACTCAACTCTAAGTTCATTGACAGGATGAGTTGGATTAGGGTCCCATTACCTCCTGTGGATGAAAGGAAAAATGTGGTCGAGAATGTAGGCAAAGATAGACGTTATGCAATTGATGCCTGTATAGTGCGTATTATGAAGAGTCGGAAAGTTCTTCCCGATCAACAACTAGTAGCGGAGTGTTCTGAGCAGTTGAGCTCAATGTTTAAGCCTAACTTGAAAGCAATCAAAAAGCAAATGGAAGATCTCATCACTAGAGATTACTTGGAAAGAGACCAAGACAACCAAAATTTGTTCAAGTATTTAGCCCGAACCAATAATCTAGTTAGTTATGATTTGTTATTTTTGGTATTTATTTAATTATGTCTAGCTAGGATTTGTTTGTCTTAAATCATATATGAATAAATTTTTTAGCTTCAGTTTAATTTGGTTTCTTACTGTTATAAATAGTTTTAGGTGATTCTGCTCCTTTCTTCATACTGTTATCAACTTGTATGAATTGTACATCTTATTGAGTTTCTCTAATTCAATCAAATAATTAAAGTGCTTCTAAGCATAATCATGATTTATTGATGGTTACATAATAAACACATAATTTGACATAAATAGTTGTACAAACAACCTTATTTAATACAATATCTCTCATTTCCACAACTATTCCAACACATACCTTACCTGTTACATTCGCGATGATAATTGCTGAACAATTTAGTCTAAAGTCTAAAAGGAAACAGAGTGGAAGTGCCATCCAGCCCTTTGTTATTGAAATAAGTTGTAAACTCCTTAATCGTTGTTTCCTGTACTTCAGAGGATTGTGTTCCGATATCAGCTCCTTTATAGGTCCAATTCAGGGGCGGACCTAGGTTGTGTCGAAGCGGTTCATCCGAACCCCCTCGGTCAAAAAATTATGTTATATATATAGAGCCAAATTTTGAATTATGTGTACATATATTAAAATGAACCTCTTGAAAACAATTGAGAAGCTTTGGCTCAATGGATAAGGGGTTTAGCCGTGGCTTTTACTTCGTGGGTTCTAATCCCATGCGCAACAATTCCTCTTCTCTTATTTTTTTACCCTTTTTAATGCATGGAATTGGGCTCAACTTTTGGGCTTGGATCATCTTCTCTTTTTCATTATTTTTTCTCTTTTATATCATTTTTTTTCTAATTTGTTTTTAAATTTATTAGACACATTTTTTTTTATTCTTCTTATATCTATTTGTCATTTTATTTCAACATAATTTTATGTACAACTCTTTAAAAATGATGAATTATATATATAAATATAAATTAGATGTAGTTGAATGAAGAAACTAAAAATCATCATTATCCTTTTAATAATATATATTTAATAGAATTCATGGAATTTTTTTTTCTATTGTTTCAATTCTATTTTAGAGAGATGGAAACTAAACTTATTTGATTTATTCGTTTTTTTTTTCAACAAGTGATGACTAACCTAATAAATTAAATTACATGAACTAAAAAATTGATGATGCCATTTATTTATCTTCTGAATATGCATTATAATATTAGTAAATCTATACCTACACACTTTTTAGAGAATCTTGATAATTTTCCTAGTAATATGTGTTTGAATGGATACTAATTTAAAAATAGCAAAATAAAGTAAAAACAATTACAAAAATAAAAAGTATAAAAAAGTATAAGAAATTTTAAGAATGTTCAATGGAGCAGGGTAAAAGTAGGAGAAATGCTTAATGCGATACGATAAAGGTAATATAAATTTAGCGGGTTAAGGTAAATATTTTTCTTCTCCGTCTCACTTCCTTTTTCATCCTTTAATTTTCACGTGTTTTAGGAATTAACTTATGTAATACAACTGATCCACTAATTTTTTTTTTTATCAACGTAACTTTGTTTTCAATATCTTTGATTAGTTTGGTGTTAACTTTTATCAACCAATGAGATACCTTGTACAAAAATCATGTCGGGGTTACTACGCTCACCGTACACTTACATTACTACATGAGCTTCTTCTTTAAATTTCGAACCCCCTGAGTTTAATTCCTGGATTCGCCACTGAGGTCCATACAACCTATCACCTATGTATTGTCACACAATTCGTCATGAAGAAGCATGCCAACGATATCCTTGGACCAACTTTATTTGCCAGTACTCTATGATCAATACTTTTGAACTTGTCATTCGTTGTAAGCTGAAAATGATTGAGTAAAAAATATCGTAAGTTTAAAGACAATTATGTTTCTGATACATGTATATGCTAAATGTAGCACTACTTGCCTGTAGAAGATCTCCTATACTGACCACGAGTTCTCCGGGAGTAGGGGGAACATCTACCCAATTGGGTTGTCACTTTTGATGTTGTTCTTTGAAAGATATTAGCACATAAGAGTGGTTTTTGAGAGAACTTTCAACAAGAAAGAAGATAAAAGAAAAGAAAATTGTTGTGAAGGTCCAAGTACTAGAATCGTTCATGTCATCATTGTGCCCAGAAAAGGACATATTAAAAGGTTTTGCAACAAGTTGAAGCAAAACCTTTGAGAAGGAAAATAATGAGAATAATGTTGTTGCTATTGTCCGGGATAACCTTCTCTTTGCTTGTGATAAAAACGTCATCATTTTTTTTTATCTCATTATCCAGGCAGCAAATCTAGTTTCCAAATAAGTCAGAATCTTAGCGGAAGCTCTTCCTTTGCCAGTTATTCCTATGTCAGCTACTACTTTGTCAGAGGCTAAGTTCCCTCTATCTTCCGGGAAGGGAGTAGAAGAAGAAGCCCGTCCTTTCCTTACTCTATCGATGGTATGCCTGAGATGGCAGTCTTTCTCCTTGGCTTGTACTCGAGATCCGATGTTCGAAAGACAACCAATCCTTGTCCAGTAACCATTATGAGTGGGAGTTCGGATCTATGTTAAGAGCACTCATTCCTTGTACCCGGGGAACTGATTCATAAGGAAGGGGATCTACACCAGAAAAGGAGTTTACGACCGGTTCCCATATAGACACTTTAACTCACATAGCTTTAGGCAGTACTCTTCTTACTAAAGAAGAAGACTTACTGAAAGAGGGAGCAAATCCGTCACTGGACGAGGAAGAAAAGGCAAGGAAGATCTGTACAAGATAGAAAGTCGATTAGAATGCGTTAACAAGACTATCAGACCAAGAAAAGAACTGCGGGAGGAACAACTACCTAAGGCTTAAAATGACATAGAATAAGTGGAATCTCATGCAAACAGTGAGGGAGGTGGTTAACATAAGTTGGCATAGTTTGTTGGAAGACTAATATTAGTGTAACGTAAGTCCTTCAAAATGTCAAACATGCTCCATACATTTCTTTAAATTTGATCTCTCTAGATCAATTAGATTATGACAGCTACCATAATGACTTGTTAAATGGACCATAAAGCTTACTAAAGGCTTATTAATTATAAGCTTGAGGAAGAAAATATTCAAATTTATACGTGACATAAGGATCTATCCTTAGTGATTCTATAAATTTGGTGCAAAGTGAAAGCTTATCGTAATTATGGCACGAGAGGCTTAGTTATATGAGTCGACATCGGGGGAATTACTTGTTTGTCTAAGAAGAATTTATTTGCTAGTGTAAAACTAAGCAAAGGTGAAAAGATGTGTTCATCGCTTAGCTGGAAAATAGAAAAAAAAACCTCCTTTTCACTGTCATCCTCCTTCAAGAAAGTTTGACTTACTGAAGCTAGTTCACTCGGACTTATGTGACCCTTTTAAAGTGAAGTAAAAAGATAGTGCATTTTACTTTGCAACTTCACTGATGATCATTCACATAAGCTCTAGTTTATCCTTTAAAATCTAAAAATCGAGTACTTAATGTATTTAAGAAGTTTCAATCCTTAATTATCAGATAAATAAATTAAAAATATATTAAAATATATTTACACTGACAATGACAATGAATATATTGATCCCTTTGATAACTACTACAAATCGCAAGAAATTCATCATCACAAGACTCCGCTCAAGATGCCTCAATTGAATGGCTTGACAGAGAGGATGACACTACAGGAAAAGTGTGAATTACATGGGGATTTTCCTAGGCATTAGTATGAAAATCCATAGAAAACTTAATTTCCTGCAAATTTTCATACTAATCCCCAAAAAAATCCCCATGTTATTCACCCTTTTCTTATAGTGTGAATAGAACTCTAGTTGAGAGAGTTAGAGATGCATGCTTCAAAGACTAGACTTCCAAATTTCTTTTGGATGGGAGAACTTAACACCTGCTTATGTTATCAATTTCTCTCCTATTGTTGATTTGGATGGTGATGTTCCAAATAGATTTTAATTTGCTAAAGATGTTTTCTCTAATCACTTGAAGGTCTTTGGGTGTAAAGCTTGTGTGCATGTTCCAAAAGATGAGAGATCAAAACGGAATGTTAAAACCAAGTAGTGCATCTTCATTAGTTATGATTAAGATGAGTTTGTGTATCACTTTTATGATTCAGTTGATAAAGAGCTTATTAGAAGTCGTGATGCAGTGTTATTTGAAGATCAAACTATTGAAGACATCAATAAGATTGAGAAAACATGTTTTAAGATAGATGACAACTTAGTCTATAATGATTAAGTCCCTATTACTGTTGCATTGTTTGCATATGAAGGAATCCAAGACAATAATGCAGATGATGATCAAGATCAAAATGATCATCAGAGTGTAGAACCAATAGATACTCCTATTAATGATGTTGTGATTGATCATCAACCAACTCTTGTTGAGATAACTTCTTTGGATACTCCAAAAACCTTTTGCAAAAGATCTATTAGGGAGAAGCAAGAATCAACATGTTATTCTCCTAGTAAGTATATACTTTTGACTAATATGGGAGAACTTGAAGATTATGATGAAGTTATGCTAGGTACTAATAGAGATCAGTGGGTAGAATCCATGGAAGATGAGATTAAGTCACTTTTCAAGAATGACACGTCTGAATTAGTGGAGTTACTGAAAGATAACAAAGCCTTAGTAAATAAATGAATCTTTGGAGTAAAGCAAGAGCAGTATACCTCTGCGCCACGGTATAAGGCGAGGTTAATTGTCAAAGATATTTTCTAGAGAAATAGAGTTAACTTTGATGGAATTTTTTCTTCTGTTATAAAAATGTCTTATATTCGTATGATTCTAGGCTTAGCTGCAGGTTTAAATTTAGAAGTTGAGTAGATGGATGTCAAGACAACTTTTCTTAATTATGAGTTAAATGAAAATAAATACATGGAGCAGCCTGAAGGTTTGTAGTTAAATGAAAACAATATTATGTCTACAAATTGAGAAAGAACTTGTATAGCTTTAAACAAACTCAAAGGCAGTGGTACTTGAAATTTGAATATGTCATTGGAAATTAGACATACAAAAATCCTTCTTCAGATCATTGTGTATTCTTTCAGAAGTTCTCCGATGATGATTTTATTATTTACTAATTTATATGGATGATATGTTGATTGTTGACAAAAATACATCTTGAATTGTAGTCTTTAAATAAGGAGTTGAGCAAATCGTTTGCAATGAAGGATTTTATTGAGATTAAAGTATAGTTAGTTAGTTAACCGAATCTGTTATTATGTACAGCTGTCATGTTAGTTAATAGTTAGTTAGAGAGGTTTAGATATTTTACTCTTCCTTTTGTATTCTGTATAAATATTGATGTGTACAGTCAGTAAGAATTAATCAGAATTGGAAATTTCAAAAACCATCTCTTCTCTCTTACTTCGAGTTCCATATATTCTCCATTAATGGAGTTTCCTGATTCACTAAATCTCCAATATTAACATGGTATCAGAGCTTGGACATTCTGTTCCTTCTCTTTACACTCCTTCTTAGTTGTGTTTGTGTCATCGATTTCGAGATCTTCAATTCCAGATCTATTTCTCTTATCGATCTAATTCTCTTCTCTTTTCAACTGGTATTTTTTTTCCTCTCTGATAACTACTTCATCATGGTGGAGCTTACGAATGAGGGATCGTCTGCTGGAATTAATACGGGATCGTCTACTGGAATTGATACAAACAGTCACCTCTACATTCATCCATCTGATAGTCCTGGTGTGGTACTTGTACTTGTCCCTTTCGATGGAACTGGTTTTCATTCCTGGCGAAGAAGTGTCCTTAGATCTTTGTCCGTGAAAAACAAATTGATTTTCATCAATGGTGAATGCAAACGCCCACCTAAAACTGATCCAACTTATCGCCAATGGGTGAGATGCGACGATATGGTCACGTCGTGGATTCCTAATTCACTGGGTAGAGAAGTTGCGGATAGTGTCGAATATGTGGGTGATGCTTTGGAATTATGGACAGAGCTAGAAGATCGCTACGATCAGACGAATGGAGCACAACTGTACCAAACTCAGAAAGAGATCAACGATCTTAGTCAAGGTATTCTCGATATCACCACATACTACACTAGAATAAAGAAACTCTGGGAAGAACTTAACAGTTTATGCGTTACCAGTCAGTGCAATTGTGTTTGTATTTGTGGAGCTAAAACTAATCTTCAAAAGGCAGAGCAGGATAGGCGCCTAATTCAGTTTCTTATGGGGTTAAATGAAGTCTATACCATAATCAGGGGTAGTATTTTAATGATGAACCCATTGCCTTCTATGGCACAAGCCTTTGCATTGTTGGTTCAAGAAGAAAAACAAAGAGAGTTCAAGCCAAATAATCAATTGTTTGTTGAAGGAAGTTCATTACTTGCTGGGTCCTCAAGTTCCTCAAATTCATCAGGAGGAAGGAATTTTACAACAAACTACTCTTCTTCCAACATCACCAGCAATGCACCTAGGGATAGACCTTACTGTGATTACTGCAGAAGGCCAGGTCATACCAGGGTTAAGTGTTACAAGTTACATGGATATCCTCCTGGTCTAACTACTAACAATCCCAGACCTACTAATCATGATCCACAACACCAAAACCAAAGATACAACAACCAGAACTCAAGTCATAGGAACAACAAGGGTAAGGGTATAGTAGCTAATTTTGTCAGTTTGTCTTGTGATATCCCTGGAAATCAGGATGAATCCTCAGAGTCTCATTTCAATGACCAAGGAAACAACAACATCAACCTCACCAGAGAGCAGTATGAACAGGTTGCTCACTTGCTGCAACAATTCAAAGAATTCAGCCCCATGGAGGATCAAAATGCTATGCACATGACAGGTGGAGCTGTGAAATTTGCTGCAGGTACTCTTACTTGTTCTACTTCCATTGACTTTGACAAACTTTCTTGTGAATGCTTCAAAACAAGAACTGATCTATGGATATTAGACTTAGGTGCCTCTCATCATATGACTTTTGACAGAAATCTCCTTGTGAACCTGATAACCTTACCCTATCCTCTCTTGGTCAGACTACCTAATGGATATAGAGTTAAGATTACAGAGATAGGTAGTGTGTGTCTAACTTCCAAGATCACTTTGTACAAAGTACTCTATGCTCCTTCTTTTAAATTCAACTTAATTTCCATAAATACTCTAGCTGACAGTCTAAAATGTACTGTTTCTTTCTCTAATACTTCTTGTCTACTGCAGGCCCCTTCACTGAAGAGGCCTCTGGAGATTGGTAAATTTAGCACATGATGGCCTATACTTCCTTTGCTCAGATTGCTTGCAACAGAACAATTCTAGTAATCCAAAACAACAACATGTTTCTTGTATTTCCTTTCCTAGCTCTAAAATACAGTACAAATGTATTTCTTCTTCCTGTCCTTCTTATTCTGCTGTAATGAATTCCATGTCTATCAATAATAAAGACAATGTTGTTGATAAAACTTCTAGTTCTTTTCCTGTTAATAACACAGACCTGTTATGGCACTATAGATTAGGACATGTTCCCTTTGTAAAAATGAAAGGCATATCCTCTATACCTGTAAAATTCTCACCTAAACAACCATTTTTTTGCCCCATTTGCCATATGGCAAGACAATCAAAACTACCCTTCCTTACCAGGTCTCATAACAGTACTAGCATTTTTGAGCTGGTACATGTTGATTTATGGGGTCCTTACCACACAGCCACCCATGATAATTTCAAATATTTCATTACCATGGTAGATGACTTTAGTAAATCCACCTGGACACATCTTCTCAGCTGTAAAAGCAATGCCTTGCATGTTATCAAAGCCTTTGTCATCATGGTTGAAAACCAATTCAGCACCAGTGTCAAAGTAATTAGATCAGATAATGGCCTTGAGTTCACCAATAATGAGTCCATCATGTTTTTCCAGACTAAAGGAATTCTTCACCAAAAATACTGCCCATACACACCCCAACAAAATGGGGTGGTGGAAAGAAAACACAAATATATCCTTGAAACAGCAAAAGCCCTCCTTTTTCAATCAAAACTCCCAATGAAGTACTGGGGTGAATGCATATTAACTGCAACACACTTGATAAACAGACTACCATCCACCTCTCTCATCAATAAATGTCCTTATGAAGTTTTGCATCAACACAAGCCTGTGTACTCTAACCTGAGGAGTTTTGGCTGCCTTTGTTACCCCACTATACCCAAAGCCCACAGAACCAAGTTTGATCCCAAAGCTGTTCCCCATATCTTTATTGGATATCCTTCATGTACAAAGGGATACAAAGTGCTAAATCTAACCACTAAGAAAATTCATATCTCTAGGGATGTTATCTTTCATGAGACAATTTTTTCTTTTGCTATGACCAATGATCCCACTCATTTTCGTGCATCTCCTTTCCATTCTGTAGGCTTATCTGATTACTCCTATTACCACCATCCCTCCACACCTGTAGAAAGTGATCCAGGTCCTGTAAACAACACTAATCAACCTCTGTCACCAACACTTTCTACTCCAACTACTTCTCCAATTGGTCCTTCTAATCCCACCATGTCATTCACTCTACCTCATACTTCCATACCTATTTGCCACCCTACAAGACCTGCCCTTAGAAGGTCTCATAGGATACATAGAGTACCTCCTTACTTGTCTGATTATGTCCATAGAACACCTCCAGTTATTTCCTCCCAACCTCCTACATCCCTCAATGCTCATTTTTCCTTTAACCACCACATATCACCTGTGCTCTAAATCCTGAAAGTCAGTCTCTTGTAATGAATGTTTCTCATGATTGTGAGCCTAGTTCATATGCGGAGGCAGCTACAAACCCTGCTTGGCAAACAACTATGACAGAGGAATTCAATGCATTACATGACAACAATACATGGACCCTCACAACCTTACCAATTGATAAGAAGGCCATTGGATGTAAGTGGGTTTAAAAATTCAAACACAAGGCAGACGGGAGTGTAGAGAGATATAAGGCCAGATTGGTAGTGAAAGGATATACTCAGCATCATGGTATAGATTACACAGAAACTTTCTCATCTGTTGTTAAAATGACAACTGTAAGGACACTCATTGCCACTGCAGCAAAGAAACAATGGAATATATATCAACTTGATGTTAATAATGCCTTTCTCCATGGAGATTTGCATGAAGAAGTGTACATGGATATACCTCCTGGTTTGTCTATTCCTACCACAGGCATGGTCTGTAAACTCAACAAGTCACTATATGGTTTGAAACAAGCTAGTAGACAGTGGTATGAAAAACTAACTGAAGCTTTAAACACAAGAGGGTACACTCATTCTCTCCATGACTACTCCCTATTTTACAGAAAGAGAGGCACATCTACTGTGTTTCTAGGTGTGTATGTTGATGATATTCTGCTCACAGGAACAGATATTGATGAGATAACTGAGCTCAAGAAGTTCCTTCATCATCAATTTAAGATCAAAGACCTAGGAAGATTACACTATTTTTTGGGTTTGGAAATTTTATACAAGGATGATGGGATTCTTATTTCCCAGAGGAAGTTTGTATAGGATCTCCTCAAAGAATTCAGTTGTGATCACTCCACTCCCTTGTCTTCTCCCCTTGATCCTAATGTTAAGCTGTGAGCATATGAGGGAAAGGCACTAGATGACCCCACTCAATACAGAAAACTGGTTGGCAAACTCAATTTTCTTACGAACACTCGACTTGATTTGGCTTATGGTGTGCAATTCCTTAGCCAGTATATGCAGGATCCCAGAGAGCCTCATTTGCGTGCTGCTTTTCACATGCTTCACTACCTCAAGAAGGATCCTACTCTGGGAGTTTTCATGTCCTCATCTGCAGATTTCAGGTATCTGCCTATTGTAATTTTGATTAGGCTGCCTGCCTTGATTCGCGAAAGTCTGTCACTGGTTATATTGTGTTGTTGGGTGATAGTCCCATTAGTTGGAAGTCCAAGAAGCAAGAAACAATTTCCCTTTCCTCAGCTGAAGCAGAATACAGGTCCTTAAGGAAAGTTGTAGGAGAATTGGTCTGGTCCAAAAGATTATTTGAGGAATTGACTTTACCTAGCCTTGGCCCCTTTCATGTTCACTGTGATAGCCAAGCAGCTATTCATATTGCCAAGAACCCTGTCTTCCATGAGCGCACCAAGCACATTGAAGTGGACTGCCATTTTGTAAGAACCAAGCTTCAAGAAGGCCTTATAACATTGCATCATATTGGCACTGCTACTCAGTTAGCAGACATACTCACGAAGGCCCTCACTGGCATCAAGCACTGCACTTTATTGGACAAGTTGGCTATGTCTATTCCGCCTCCAACTTGAGGGGGGGGTATTGAGATTAAAGTATAGTTAGTTAGTTAACCGAATCTGTTATTATGTACAGCTGTCATGTTAGTTAATAGTTAGTTAGAGAGCTTTAGATATTTTACTCTTCCTTTTGTATTCTCTATAAATATTGATGAGTACAGTAAGTAAGAATTAATTAGAATTGGAAATTTCACAAACCATCTCTTCTATCTTACTTCGAGTTCCAGATATTCTCCATTAATGCAGTTTCCTGATTCACTAAATCTCCAATATAAACAGATTTTGGATCATCAAAGAAAATTTTAGACATACAATCGAGATAAAAATTAAAAGAAATTATCCTTATCCTAGAAGTAGTACAGTGAGAAAGTACTTAAACACTTTAAGTTGAGTACATTTTAAACACTTAATAGAAATAAAAGTGGGTAGTACTCTTCTTGTTAAACAATTTAAGTTGAGTACGATCTAGAGTTTATCTACTAATGAAGATAAGAAGGAGATGACATGTATTTTATACACTTTTGTAGTTGATATTTTGATGTATGCTATAGTTTACATTAGATCAGATATTGCACATACCATTATCGATTTTCTTTCCAATCCTGGAAAGGAATATTCATAGATACTAAAATATTTGAAGGGCACTATAGATATGGATTTGTACTTTGGTAGTTGCAAGATCGAACTTGTTTGCTACACATACTCTAATTTTGGAGGCAATCTTGATAATTCAAAATCCACTTCCGATTATTTGATCACTTTTATAGGGGCTGAGATTTCTTAGCAATGTAGACAATATAAGTGCATAACTATATCCACCACAAAACTCGAATATATATATATTTTTTTGGAACCCCAGAATAACCCGCAGCCGCTAATATTCGAATATATTGCTAACATTGAAGGTGCAAAAAAGTTTCTTTGGACGAAGGAATTTGTCAAATACCTTGATTTTGAGCGGTCAAAGTTCATCTTGTTTTGTGATAATCAAAGTCTATTTATCTTACCAAGCACTCAACTTTTAATTCTAAATCCAAGTATATTAATAGAAAGTATCATTAGACTAGAATTGTCGTGGAAGAGAAATTATTGGAGGTTGAGAAGATACACACCAATGACAATCCTTTAAATATGCTTATAAAAGAGGTGATCACAGAAAAACATGAGTTTTGTAGTACTACAATAGGCATGAAGCATGTGAAAAGTTCCCCCACTTGAAGATATATTTGTCTCCTTGGCTGGAGGTTGAATTTGTTGGGAGATAACCCTTATGTCAGTCAAAGAATCATGACCTAATCCTATTATCTTTTGATTTTCAATTCTATATGAAAAATAATTGAAATTTTAGTCCCATTTGTAATTGATTTTGTATTTCGAAAAAAAAACACCACCCATTATCGCTAAATGAGTAAATTAATTTTATACTTTAAAGAACTTTTTTTAAACAAGTAATCATGTATTGGAATATTTAAATGATTATAAGGTTATTAAATAAGTATTTGGAGTTATTACATATTTAATAATACTTGTATCAAATAAATACTTATTTATTAATCTATAAATTTTGCCCTTTCGGATTTATTATTTAATTCCTCAGATTTGTAGACACTGTTTTTTGACCGAACATAAGGTCTTACACCACTTTTAGTGCGTCAGTATATTTTAAAATTGACATTAAATATTTTAAATTTTTATCTTATTTTATTAAGTTTATTTTAAAAGATTTGAAAACAACAAAAATAGAATCACATATATGTAAGTTTTATTTTCAATTGTTTAAAAAAGAAATAAAATATTATAAAAATTATATGTTTTCTTTTAATTTAGATTTAATAAATAAGCTAGTGTTTCTTAATTATATTTTTAGCTTAGCTATCCAAAGACACCCACCTACACATCCAACTACACGTACTACACACCCATCTACATTACAAAAAGAGCAACACATACAACTTGAAAAAAATGAAAGGTTAAGTTCGATGTTTGCTTTCGTGGTTCTTGATTATGATCTAATTCTCTCTTGAATTAATTTTTACAAAAGGTAACATTTAATTTCTATGATTATATAAGATGCAATTTTCAATATTATGAAGTTGCTCAAATTTATGTGTGTTTAATTTGACATTATAATATTGAAATCTGTTTGAACCTTTTATATCGTTAAATTAAAAAATAAAATTGTATAACATGCGATTATTTCCTGCATGTTTAAAGGTCCCATTCCCACTCTTTTTCCTTAACTAATTATCAAATGTTTTGGTGCTTATGCCTTATTAATTTGGGTGAATTCTGTGTTGGATTGAGTTCATACAAGTGATAAGTTATTTTTGTGCAATAATATGGGTGCTGCTTTTATCTTATGGGTGCTAACTTAACTTTGGTTTGTTTTCAAAAATAAAAATTAATAAGAAAATTTCAACAGGTGTACTAACTATTTTGTGCATGTTTAAGATGAAATATTATTATTATTATTATTTTATTATTATTATTACTATTATTATTATTATTGTTATTATTATTATTATTATAGTTATTATTATTATTATTGTTGTTGTTGTTATTATTATTATTATTGTTGTTGTTGTTGTTGTTATTATTATTATTATTATTATTGTTACTATTATTATTATTATTATTATTATTATTAAATTTTGATTGAACGGTTGTAATTCGGCACCACTTAATTCACACTTAAACTAGACAAATTAATTTTGATAGGCGAATTTAAACACATTAAAAAATAATTTCAATTAAGAATGTGGTTACACATTTTTTTTGAAACACCTAAAATAAATTCAAGGATGTGGAACGTACTTTGGCCAAATTATATTAATTATTAACTTTATTTAATTTAAATTTAGAGGTGTAAATAGAAATTATTAGGTGTGATTCACTCGAGTGAAGAAGACAAATATGCCTCTAAGCCGGTGTACGTCAAGATCAAGAATGCGGTTACACATCTAGGTTGAGACCAAATAAAAGTCCAACAATAAAAAATGCGAACAAATCAGGACATGTAATAAAATAACTAAGAATAATTTAAATCAAGTAAAAGTTGATAAAAGCGATCGTGCTAGAACCATGGGACCGAGGGATGCCTAATACTTTCCCCTCGGTCAATATAATTCCTTATTCGAATTTTTAGGTCGTAGACCAAAAGAAAGAGTCATTTTCTTGTGATTAGAGATTAAAAAGAAAAGGTGACTTGGAACAGTGAAACTCAATTCGCGTTGGTGACTCTGAAAAAATAAAATAATCCCTATTCAATACTATCACTTAGATTGAAAAAGTCCTCCCCATCAACAACTCAAGTCATTTCCTTTGGCGAAGATTCAAATCTTTTTGAGTGAACACATATTTCAAACTCTTGTGGTCCATAAACACATCTAGATGAACACCATATACGTAATTTTTCCAAATCTTTAAGGCAAACACTATCGCCGCTAACTCCAAATTATGAGTCGGATAATTCTTTTCAGTCACCTTCAATTTCCTTGAAGCATAAACGATGACTTTTCCGTTTTGCATTAAAAAACAACCAAGACCAATACATGAAGTATCACAATAAATCACAAAACCATATGATTCTTATAGTAGTGTCAAAATAGCAACTGAAGTGAGTCTATCTTTCAATTCTTGAAAACTCTTCTCACAAGTTGCCGACCATAGGAATTTTACTTTCTTTTGAGTCAATGTCATTAAAGGTGAAACAATAGAGGGAAATCCTTCCATAAATCTTCTATAGTAACCGGAAAATCCAAGAAACTTCGCATATCTAAAGCGAATAAAGGTCTAGCCAATTCTTAACCGCCTCGATTTTCTTCAAATCAACTTGAATATCTTCACCGAAGACAATATGGCCAAAGAAAGAAATGGACCTTAACCAAAGTCACATTTGCTAAACTTAGGTTACAATTCACGATCCTTGAGAATTTGCAACACAATCCTCAAATTCTTAACATCCTCATCATCACTCCGTGAGTAAATCAAGACATCATCGATAAAACAATCACGAACATATCAAGATATTATTTGAAGACCCTATTCATCAAATCTATGAACGATTTCAGGGGATTAGTCAATCCAAACAATAACACAAAAAACTCATAATGACCATACCGAGTTCAAAATACCATCTTCAGAATATAATTCTCCTTCACCCTCAATTGGTGATAACCTGACCATAAGTCAATCTTAGAAAATAACTCGCTCCTTGGAGTTGATAAAAAAAATCATCAATCCTTGGAATATGATACTTTATCTTAATGATAACCTTATTTAATTACCGATAGTCAATGCACATTCAGAGAGAACCATCATTTTTTCGAACAAACAACATTGGAGCACCCCATAGAGATACTCGGCCTAATAAAACTCTTTATCCAACAAATCATTCACTTAATCCTTTAACTCCTTAAGTTCTTCCAGGGCCACACGGTAAGGAGGAATAAAAATAGGTTGCGTTTCTAGGATAAGGTCAATACTGAAGTATATTTCCCTTTCAGAGGGAATACTAGTAAGATCATCATGAAACACTTTCAGAAATTCATTTATAATCGAAATTGACTCAAGAGTAGGAGTTTCAGAATCTATATCCCTAGCCCAATCAAGATGATAAATGCAACTATTAGAGATCATTTTCCTAGCCTTTAGGCAAGATATAAATTGACACTTGAGAACATAATTCCCCCTTCCCATGACATGATAGGTTCATTGGGAACCTTGAAAGCGACAAATCGAGTCCTATAATCTATGGAAGCTTAAAATGCATAAAGCCAATTCATCCCAAGAATAACATCAAAATCTTACATATCAAGATCTACAAGATCAACATTCGTGATTCTATGAAAAATGGAAATATGACAATTTCTATAAACTCTCTTAGCAACAATAGAATCACCAATATGAGTAGAGACATGAAAGGGGTTAGAAAGGATTTTGGGACCAACATCAAATCTTATGGCCACACAACGAGTAACAAACTATAAGGTAGCACTCAGATCAAGTAAATCATAAATATCAAGGTGAAATACTTTCAACATATCGGTCACCACATCCGGAGAATCTTTATGATCCTGTCGAGTCTTAAGAGCATAGGATTTATTTTTATTGGAGAACCTGAACCAAACCATTAGGTTGATCTTGCCTACCATTCCTTCCCTTAGTGGCATGTATGGAAAATCTCTCATATTCTGACCATTTTTCCACAATTGAAGCAAACATTCGTACCGGCCAAACATTTCCTTCATGTTTCTTACCACACCTTGAGCAAGTAGGTATATACGATCCATTACCACCACATCCTTAAGGCTTAGTGTTAGACACCATATCCTTGTTTAACTTTGGAGTCAAAGCTTTAGAGGAAACTTGACCATAAAACTTTTGTTGGAATTACGGACGTCCATATCCACCAGACCTAGAATGAGAAAAGTCACCATCACTGGTCCTTGCCCTTTCTGTGAGGCTTTTCCTCCTCCATTTTTTGGGATTTTATCATCAAACAAGAGATATCCATTTCCTTAATTAACATGGTGGTATGACACTCTTTGACCACCATTTCAGACACACTGGGTACAAACTTACTCATTCTTGCCCTTGAGTCGGAAACCATAGTTGGAGCATACTTAACAAATTGAGTAAAATTCAAAACATACTCTTTCACACTCATATTTTCTTGAAGATATTAATGAACTCAAGCTCCTTTTCCTCTCTCATCTCAAGAAGAATGAAACGATCAAGAAATGGTCCTTTGAATTTCTCCCAACAAAGAGGACCCGCATCAACCACCCTCTCTTCCTTCCATTGGTTAAACCAAACTTGAGCAACACCCTTGAGTTGATAAGTGGCCACTTCACCCTTGAGTTGATAAGTGGCCACTTCACCCTTCTCAATCATAGACAATCCCGTAATTCCCACTATCTTATACACCTTATCAATGAAGTCTTGAAGATCCTCATCCAATTTGAAACTATGAAACTCCGGAGGATTCATCCTAAGGAAGTCTCTTAGCTTTGTCACCGTCGTACCCATATTTGGGTTCACAGAAGAAATGGACTCTCTATTAGCTTGTGCCATCATAAATTGATCCAACACTTGGAAAGCGGCTCGGAATTAGGCATGAGTTACTTTCTCATTCAAAGGGAAAATTGAAAGTTGAGGAACCTCGGGCTCCATATTATCGTTCCCCGCATTCCTTCTCACATAAGCTCTTCAAGGGGCCATATCTTGAAAAGGACCAAACACGATTAACGAGAAGGATCTTTATAGAGATAGACTCTATGAAACAACTTTAGAGTAATAAAAGAAGTGAAGTTTCCTAAACGCTTTGTAGCCTCATGTTCATAGATGTGGTGCGCTTCACACTTATGAACAAGACTCAACTCAACACGGCTTGTCAGATATCCTAGAATCTTTTCTAAAACCTTACGCTCTGGATACCAAGTTTTCACGACCCAAAATACACCCTAGATGTGACATGGTGTATAAGACCTCAAGAGGCCCTACACAAGCCACTTGACACACATAGAACACAAAATAGTAGAAAATAGGATAAGTAAAGGTAAAAGTCCCATATTAACAAAATATTTTTGAAATAAAATGGAAGTCTAATCATAGTCTCGACAAACCATTCTAACATCTCAACAAAGTAGTCGGGATGCAACCCGTATACCACATACAACATCCAAAAACTAAAGACAAAAGAAATTTAAGTAAAAGGTGACATGATCCTCGGAACATGAGGACTTACCAACTCTTCATTCCACAAAGAAACCCACTAGCCACGAGCGAGAAGAGGAAAATCACCGGACCTTACATTAGTTAAACAATGTAGGCACAAGTATGCATTAGTACATGCAATGTACTAAGTTTAAGGGATATGCAATAAAACATGAAACATGATCAGAAGAGGACATAATCGAAAACAAGATATGCATGACCAAGCTAAACATAGTAAAACCTTTTAAAGAAGAATCACAAATTATGAACGTGGTCAATGCATCCATAAAATAATAAGGAAAGCTTCATAAAATCTTTAAGAACAACTTAGTTAATTTTGTGAGATATTTACTATTAACCGATATAAACCACGTGAGCTATAAGGTGGAATCCGGTGTCTTGCTCCCACATTGAAAAAAGATGTCCTTACTTGCCAAGGCAAGGACCTTAAACTTCTAGCTTAGGTGGATCCACTTGCTATGTCACTTAAGACCATCTTATGGTTAAATATATTTATTGGACAAGATTATTGCTACTAGAGACCCGACCTCTAATAACTGGAGAGCCTTCATCTCAATAACCTCCCGGTGCTAAGTAAAATCCCAACAGAATAGTCATAAACATACACATATTATCATACATGGAAAAACACAATTAAGTTACTAATCCAAGCTTAGAATATCATTGAGTAGATCCTTAAACCATGTGTGATAAAACCTTGCACTAATCATGATTTCTTAGTGTGAGAAAATCTTTGAAAATTTAATTGGTGCTTATCTTAAATCAACCTAGGTCATAAAACATTTCTTTCCATAAATCATTCATAACTTTCATGAAAACAACATCCATTGATTTCAAGCTTCTTCATAAATTCATATCTTTTAATGTTCATAGTCAAAATCAGTAATAATGCATGTACTCATGTGAAATCAATTGAAAAGCATGTGATTGAGTCAAAACAATCATAATAATATCAAAATTAAATAATTGAATCAACACAATTAGAACCCGTGAAGAATTGAATAAAAACCTAATCAATTAGATTGAAATCAAACTTTGAGAACTGAGGAAATCTTGGGGCTCAATGGGTGAATCAAACACATTGATGAAACCCTACATACCTTGCTACTGAAAATCCAAAATCAATGGTTAAAATGAGACTTGATTTGGAAACCCTAGCTTCTTCTTTGTTGACCTTGAGAGAGAATTTTTGAAGCAAACCTTGGAGGGGTTTTAGGGTTTACAATGAATGAAAGAGTTGGGGTAATTTTTAGAGTTTGTAGGGTAGTTATAAGACTTAGATATAGGAGTAAAGTATAGGTATTAAATGCATAGGAAAATACCCAAATATCCTTACGAAATAACAACCAAATGGCACCTACGATTTTGACCTATGGTCCATAAGAATTCCTACGAACCATCTTGGTCTATCATAGGGTCAACTATTGTGCCAAAATCCAGGGTAATTCCTACGAGTTAGACCAACAATTCTTCATATGTTCTATGATCCGTAGATCATACATGTAGTCCTCTAGTGACCAATAATCCCCAAAATCTATACACCATTCTATGATCTCAAACTACAACCTGTAGAAAATATCACGACCCGTAGGTCCACTCTATAGATCCATAGTCTATCAATTACACTAAGGGTGCAAGTATTCCACAAGTTTCTATCTACTTCTCTCTATTAGCGATACAAACGATCCTGTCAAATCGTAGGTCCACTTACAGGGACTTGAAAATTCCCAAAAGCTCAACCATGTTTCTATGACTTTCTTTCTATAACTCGTAGAGTTTCATGTGGTACGTAGATTGGACTCGTAGATTAGGAATTTCTTTTCCTTTTGGCTTTTTAATTTTTGTGGTGTTAGATTAGGTTTCAAAGTCATAAAATTAGAAATTTCTTATCATTTATGAGTGGTAGATTTGGACTCATTTGAGGTCCATTTATCTTAATAATTAGTGTACTCAATGCCTAACTTTGTCCTTTTCTAATCAAATGTTGATGATTTGCATCTATGAGGGCAATTGGACAAGGTAAGGGCTGAAGTTGAAAGAATGACCAAAATTACAAAAATAAGTGCAAAGTGAACATTGATGATCGCCTAACATGAAGGGCGGATCACCAACTAAGCACGATCTCGCCCAAAGTGACAGTGCATAACACTTGTTTATATCAAAGAAGGTTGGCGGACTCAAGTAGAGAAGGTGATGCACCAAATTAGAACGATGGTCCTTCTGTATATCACCTAAAGTAACTGTGTGCACAACAAAGAGTTAATGCTCGAAAGAAAGACAAAAGTTGTATTCGGAAATTCACCGATGGTGAAAGGCTGACTTGACCGAGTCCGCCAACAGAGGTTCAAACACGTGAAACCTAGAACATCATAAGGTGAGCTAAGGAGCAAAGGGAGATTCACTGAGTGAGTTTGGCGAGCCCGACTAGTGTCACCGAGCTGGTTATTAAGTGGATTTAGGGCCAAATTTTGGGAAAGTATAAATAGCCTAAAGGATAGAACTTTTATAGAGTTCGAAGGGTTAGATTCAAGAAATTAGATTTGAGAGTTAAAAATAGAGAACACTTTAGTTTTGAAAGAAAACTTTTCTAGTTCTTGGGGTTTTACAATTTGAGACTTGATTTTGATAAATTTAACTTAAATCCAAAGTGGGTTTACTCTTATTTGCTTGATTTCAAGTTACCGATGGCTGCTTTCGTGGAAGGTATGATTGTTTTACTTTTTTTTTTATGATGGGTGGCTAAAACCCAAGATCTAAGGGGTGCTCTAATGGGGTTGCGCGTTGATTTAATGTAGTGGATATTGTGCTATGCACTATTTTGTTGTTGTTCATACATGAACTTGGTCTAATTAACATAGGGTTAAATTATGTGTTAAGGTTGCAAACATAATTTCTACTTCCGATCTTCGCTTGTTACTCGAAAAAGATTATTTGGAGTGGGTAATTAGTTCAATACTAGAAATTTATATTTGATTTCTATGGATTGCTTGAAAGAGAGGTTATGGGTCAGATCTATTTGCCCTATTCTTGAGAGAGAGAGGATAGAGTAAGGTATTGAGTTGTTTAGGATTGGTAATTAGATGAGACCGAAAGGAGATTTGATGCAAGGATGCTTTCAGATCTAAAGAAGATTAGTGTCATTGAAGATGACTTAGCCTATTCATATATGTACATCACTATAGAGCAGCATAATCACCTCTATGTTACATCGATTTCGAATCCCCGCCCTAAATTGCTTGTTAACTTTTGATATAAGTTTGATTTTAGTTTAATTGTGATATTTGACAATCAAACAATTATATTAAGTTGGTGGTACCATCCACCACATTTTTCTAACTAGTACAAATGATCTAATTTAAAGTCCAAATTTCTTGATAAGAAATTCTCCATGATATACCATTCCCTGTGGGATTCGACCCCGACTCTTTGTTAGGTTTTTTACTGACGATGATCGCTGACCCTTTTAATTAGTTTTGGAGGGTGATTTGAGCGTTATCAAAAATGGCGCCGTTGCCGAGGAGTGGTGGTTGAGAATTCTAATTGAGAAATTAGATTTTAATTTGGTCTATTTATAGTAGATTTGTTGTTTGGTGTTGTTGTTGGATGATTTGTAGGGTGACCAGACCATGGGAGTGGCAATGACAGTCACTATGGTCAAAAGGGTGATCTCAATGACATGCCAATTAATTTCATTCAAACCACGGGAGCCCTCCTACAATAGGGAGGATGGTGTTTCACATCACCGAAACTATGATACAATTGCTCCAAATGAAAGGAATTCTGGGTGTCTTGCTCACGAGAATCCTAATGAGCACCTTAGGAATTTCAAGGAGGTGAGTGGACCCTTTGTGTTCAATAATATATCCCAAGAATCCATAAGGTTGAGGTTATTCCCATTCTCTATAACAGGAGAGGCTACAAGATAGTTGACAGAGTTGACAAATGATTGTATTACTTTGTGGGATGAGCTGACTGAGGTATTCTTCGAAAGATTATTTCCACCCTTGAAGATGGTTAAGCTCCGTCACCAAATTCAAAATTTCGAAAGTATTTGAGGTGAGATTTTTCATGAAGCATGCCAGGGTTTCAAGAAGTTACTCTTTCAATGTCCAACGCATGGTGTTTCAGATAATTTGCTGCTGCAATACTTTTATTGCAGCCTTGATTTAGTCAATAAAAGTGTGGCTGATCACTTAGTCCATCGTTGATTGATGGGATAACCGTATGATGTAGCTGCTTTGTTGCTAGATGATATTACTAAGGTTAACTGAGCATGGCATACTAGGGAAGATCAAGTACCCCTTCTAAAAGTGGGTTTGATCAAAGAACATATAGAGAAGGACCATGAAAAAGATGAAAACATGGACAAAATGATGATCCAAATCGATTTGTTGTCCAACCATGTCGTGGGATGTGAAACCAAGTTGGTGAATGCGGTTGGAACCAACAATGGACCGTGCTTGAATGATGCCAAATTCAAGGCATTATACAATGAGGAAGTTCAATACTTAAGAAATCAAGTGTGGGGTTCACACAATAATTATCAACGACAAGGTGGGAACCAAGGTTGGAACAAGGATAGAGATAGTGATTGGAAAGACTGGCTGGGTGGAAATTAGAGAGATAGGGAGATGGAAAAAGATAGATACGTGCCTCCCCGTGATCGCGCACACCTAAAAGAATCAATGGATTAGAAGGAAGTCGGTCAGAAGATATGTTTGTAAGGATTTACAACAAGGTTGAAGGGTCCGATAAGGTGTCGAAGGATTTGAAAACTGACTTCTCCACTTTATCTCAGACGCTGACTTCACACTTTGTTTCTATCAAGAAGCTGGAGACCCAACTAGTTCAGATTTCCACTCATCTAAATCCAAGGCAAAATGGAGATTTTTCTAGTGACACCATCTCGAACCTCAAAAATAATTGTTGAGTTTGAGTAATATGTCGTACCACGACGTTAAATAAGGCTCTTCTTGGGAGACAACCCAAGCCTTTATTTTTATTTTTTTACTTCTTTCAAATAACGTGCATTATAAGTGAAGGTTGAGAAGAATTTGGAAGATTGGAGAAGGAAGAATATGCGATAACGAACCCAAACTGTGATCCACCAAAGGCATTACACAGATTAATTCTTGTCCGCTTTCTGAGCTTGAAAAGATGGAAAAGTGTACTGCCTAGATCGGTGACAAGAACTCCAAAGGGTAATTCACCGAAGTACACTAAGAGGACTCCATCGGGTCCGCCAAATCAGCCTTCAAGTTTGGTGTTTGTTCAGGGAAGTTCTACGATCTTAAGCTCCAGTTGGAGATTCACTGAATGCATTCCACAACGTTAGTCGGGGTCACCGAACCGGCCTAATATAAAAAGGCCAAGGATTTTTCAAATTCAAAACTCCATATCTTTGAAATCTGAGAGCTTTTTCAATTCCTTTCTCTTGCATTGTGCTTTTTGAGTGTTTGTGAGCCTCGTGTGAGCATATTGAAGGTGCTAGGAGTTTGTTTGCTTTGAGTTAGTGTCAACCCAACCCCGATCCTTCAATTTATTGATTATTTTTTGCCTTAAGGTTGGTGTTTTGACTTCTTGTTATTTTTGAGTTTAGAAAGCATATAGGGTGTGGGATTGAGCCCTTTAACTGTGTTTGAGTGCCTAATTATGATGGGTAGTAGCATATTGCTGTGATTGAACTGTTCCCCTTTGATTTTAACTGTGAATGCCTATCAAATTGAAGAATCGTGATTGTGTTGGTTAAATCGTTAAATTGAATTGGTTAAGATGATGGGTCTGAGCCTATTTTGATGTGAGTGAAGTTTGAGTAGCTCAGTGTTGACCCAATTACATGATTTTTCCTAATAATAGACATGGTAATTACTTTCTTTAGGGAAAAACGTCAATTAGTGCAATACTTAGTGATAAATGGGGGAAATCTGAGTACCCATGGGTAGAGAAACATATAGGTTGATTGTAATATTGGGAGAAAATAGTATTTGTTGTGTGTGTTAGTTATTTCTATGAAACAATGACACTGGGCTAAAACTTCTTGTTCAGTGAGCTTGTATTAGTTCCCCAAAGGAGTTAGGCGAATCACTGAGTAAGACCAGATTGTCTTCTTTAGCATGTACATGACCTTGGGTACTGTCCCATTTGACGAGATAGTCTTAGTCCACCGACCCCACTTGGCGACTCGCCGAGTAGGAGAGGATATCACCCTTTATTCCTGTACCTTTCCTTTTTGCACTGTCAGTTTCGGTGGATTTGTCTTAGCTTGTCGAAACCAACTCGGTGAATCACCGAGTTTGTGTTGACTTAACTTTTTGTGCCTAAACCTTAATAAATAGATACATTTTGATTCGGTGAGCTTATTGGAGCTCGTCGATCCTATTTGGTGCATTGCCTTCCCGTTAAGTGAGCCTCATGATTGTTTTTGAAACATGTTTCGATTCATATTTGAATTTAACTAACCTTCATAAATCCATTGTTTGAATATGTGCCTTTCAAGTAATGGCAAGAACAAAAGGCAAACAATGGTCTCTTCCGGTATGGAGTCGGATAAAGAATTATCTCCTCCTCCACCTTCACTGAAAATACATCAGGGAATAACAACAAATAAGCCTTCGAAGGTTTCCCAACATCACCAAACTACCCTACACAATCATCAACTTAAAAAAGGTTGCAAACCCAAAAAAGGGTAGTTAGAAAGAGGGCCTCATCTTCACAAGCACCCGTTTCTTGAGTTCTGTCAATTATAGCTCAAGAGCCTTGAATAGGCTCAAGGCTGCAGGTGAATGGAAGATTTTTAAGGAGAGACGATTCTCCCTAGATTGAGTGTGGATGACTACCTAGCCATTTGGGAAACAATACAATTCCATAAGTTCGAGGGATTTACCAAACCCAGTAATCCCTACATCACTTCTTAGGTGAGGGAATTTTATACAGCTTACTCTCAGGCCCTTCCGAAGAAGAGAAAGGGCACATTATGGAAACCACTCAAAGAAGTGGAGGTGAGAAGTAAAAATGTTTAGTGTGATGCTGGATGTATTAATACAGCACTACGGATGCCATCATTTAAATTCAACCTATATTCACTCCGAATACGCCATGATTTGGATTCGTTGAAGGGTTGGCTAGCATCCTTGATTTTTGATTTTTTCCCCTCCAGAATGCCAGATGGTGTCAGGATTGAGAAGAAAGATTTGAATGTTGTAGCTTGGTATTTATTTGGATTCATCAGCATAAACTTGATGCCATCCCGAAATAAGTCCATTTTTCGCCATCAGAAGGAACTATTGGTTGGAACTATCATTGATCGAGAGCACATACATGTTGGTCCCATTATAGCGGAAGAGATGCTAATGAGGGTGAGACAAGAGACAACATTGCTCCTATTTCTAGTTTTGATCACACAGCTTTATGAGAGTGCAACTTTCCATTTTCAAGCTGCCACAAATGTGAAAGCCACACCAGCCTCATCCAGTTACATACTCAGGGTCGAGGCAGAGTTCTTGAGAGATAATGTGGCTTGGAAGAAGCCACCACCACCAGAATCCACTCCAGTGGTCAACCTTGCTACCCTCGATCCCAAGACTATCACACCTAGTCTTTCTATGGAGCAGGCAAGTATTTCCTCACCTTCTTCTATTGCTGTCTCTTTTATTGATGCGTCTGTATAGTCTGATCCTGCCATTCTTGTTGTAACTTCTCCCCCTTCTAGTGTTTCCCGTCCCTCGTTGACTAGAGCTTTGATATATTAAAGGGTAGCCTTGCCCGGTCAACTGATGTGAGAGCTGCCCAGGTTGAGAGGATTTTTCCCTAGCTTATTGACAAGGCCATTCAGAAGGCCCTGGCAGCTGTGATTGAGAGAGTGATTAAGTGTGAGGGAACAGTAGCGAGCCATGCTTTGAGGCTAGATGATTTGACTGCAAGGGTTGAGGCTCAGGAGAAGGCTGGGGGTATTTCTACTAACGTTGATACCCCGAGGGCGAAGGTAGCTAATCAAAGGGCAGGAGTAGTCCATATATAGTCTATGTACATCTTTACACTTTAGGGAGAGGTTCCCCTTTTAGTTTCACCTGAGATGCCTAGTACTTTTCCTTCCACTTATGTGTCATCCAATGTTATGCTTGAGGATTTTGTAGATGTTGAGGTTGTTGATGATGAGAGTAAGAGGGCCGAGGAAACTGATGAGGAGCTGAGAGATGAAAAGCATGGGACTGCTAAGATACTGACTGATCTGCATGAGACCAAAATAGGTCATTCTTAAGGCTGCACTGGAGAGGTTGGGTCTAGTGGAGTCACTCCGGACACCACTATAGCTCCTGCGGCTGAGATGGGCATTGATGCCCCAATTGTACCTCTCATGTTGCCTTAAATGATCTTATGGCCGGGCATCGATGCCCCACCTAAAGCTTCTCCACTCGAGACTCTAGATGAGTGCTTCACAGGCGTAGCCTGTTAAGGGGACCTTTTCTCTTATCCTTCCAGTAATTTTATTTTATTTTGCATTGAGGATATTGCATTCTATTTTTAGTGGGATGAGGTCCTTCGTACCAATATTCCCCTTTTGCTTGTATTTTGTTATTTCGTATGTTGAACAATTGTACTTTGTCAATTTTATATTTGAGTTCTCTTTGTGGGTAATTGTGTGTTTCTTTATTTCTTTCTCATTCTCCCTTGATGTTGCAGCCCCTCATGAGTTCAAATTATGAAATGCTTGAAGTTTTCAATGAAAGAATTTGAGAATCGATTTTGTTCAATATCAATGTCTTGAGTAGTACTCATGATGAGCATGACGCGTAGTGCTGGTGTTGCAAGAACAAAATCGATGTGGTTACACCTTTGAGCAATCTCTTTGAATCTTTTGTTAACTAGCTACGTTTTGATGTGAGCCTTGTAATGAACATCACACGTACGCTTTTGTTCCTTTCGGGATGTGCTAAATGAGTATATTTCAAAGTGTCATGTGGTGAGGTTTTACGTGAAAACATGCATATGGAGTCCTAGAATTTGCCTTGTTAGTCCAATTGTGTGAATCTTGGTGAATGTGAGACATGATCATTGGAATAAATTCAATGAGGGAACCAAATTGTCCATAAAGCCTTTTGTGACTATCTTTGGAGGGTGTTAATACATATTGGCACCAATTGAGCCGAACCTATTGTGGCATCTTATTTCGAGGCAGCCGAAACAGTTCACAACATAATATGGCTGCCACTCTGATTATTTGAAATTGTTTTTTAGAGTAGCCACCTAATTTTAAGGAAAATATTAGGAAACCATTTTTTCTTTATGTAAATGTAAATTCTGTTTTGATTTGCGAAACCAGTGAGATTCTAAGTAAGGGTTTTGGTTACTCGAGGGAAAGGTATTAAGCATCTCTCAGAGCCTATCCGTAAATAGTCCTTAAACTCAATGTAGGAAAACTAATTAGGAAAATTAATTCAATTTATTTGCTTTAAAATTCATGATAAGTAAATTTCGTTAGTTTAAGAAAGAGAGCAAAATACAAGGTATGACATATATATGTCTATAAAATAGTAGTATATTTTATGTACATATATTTATTTACTTATTTATTTTACTGTAGGATAAATATACTACTATTTTATTGACGTATATATATGTCATACGTTGTATTTTACTCTTTTTCCTTAAACTAACGAAATTTACTCATCATGAGTTTTGAAGCAAATAAATGAATAAATTTTTCCCAATTATTTTTTTCTAAATTGAGTTTAAGGACTATCTTCGAATAGGCTATGAGGGATGCTTAATACCTTCCCCTCGAGTAACCAAAATCTTTACTCAGAATCTCAATGGTTTCGCAAATCAAAACAGAGTTTACATTTAAATAAAGAAAACAATGACTTTCTTAATATTTTCCTTAAAATTAGGTGGCGACTCAAAAACAAAACAATTCTCAAAATCAGAGTGACAACCATATTATGTTGTGAACTATTTCGATTAGTTTGAAATAGGGTGTGACAGCTTGACAACTCTACTGGGAAGATAGAGACCAACTAAATAGAGCTAATGAATTAGTAAATCTATATGTTCTTGGATGATTTTGATTTTTGTTCGATCTTTTAAATGCCCTTCATGGGAACTAAGTGGTTTCCTTTTTATAGCCAAATTGGTCTCCAAAAATAAAAATATTGAATTCTTGGAAAAGCCAATCTCAGAGAAAACAGAAAAGAAATGATGAAGGAGAAGAAAATCTCTTGAAAATCCTACTTTTTTGGATTGATTGGAAATGGGTGAGTGAGTGATGCAGTCATAAAGCAAGGAACCTCCTTAGTCGTTTTCTGACAAATGTGATGGGAGAGGGTGTGGAGAGGTCATGGGGAAGGACAACATTGGGAAATAAATGTCTTTTTCTTTTTCCAGGTTGAGGCCTTTAGGGAAAAGAAGAAGTAGCTAGCATAAGGGTCTTGGAAAAGAAAGAGGAAAAGTGGAGCGTTTTTTTGGAGAAGACGGGTGATTTCTGGGAAAAGAAGAGGTGGTAGGCGGCAGTAGAAGTCTATTAAAGTCTTATTTAATTTCGATCGTCCGATCGTTTGATTGGATGAGTATTAAAAAAGAGTTTTAAAAATAATAATTAAAGTCGTTAGATTAGATCGTAGGACCAAGATTGAAGCTAATGAAGCACAATTCATGTGCTTCCTAAGTGGCACGTGCGGATTGGCCAAATTAGAATGACTTGGATTGCCAAATTTTGCTCAAATTAAGTCTATTTAAATTATAACCTATTCTTTATTAAATAGTCATATTAGCTAAAATTAAAAATAATTATTTTGCAAGATTAGCTTATTTGATAAAATTAGTCATTCTAAAAAATAAAAATTGGTATAAATTAGTAACTCATTAATTAATTAAGTTTCCTAATTTGAAAAAATGTACGAAAAGATATTTATTGCAATAATAGAAATTATATTTAATTAGAAAAATCGAGTTAACCCTTAAGAACAATATTTATTTGACGTAAAATTTAAAAATGAGAAAGTAAGTAGTAATATTTACATAATATATTTAATTTTTATAAGTAATAATATTTATGAGATAAAATTTATCGAATAAGATAAAAACTATATTTTAAAAATGTTTTCTTATTCCTACAAAATTTCATAACATATATATTTTATTATCATATTCTTGAAAAAGTTTCGTCATATGTATACATTATTATTATTATGAAAGTTTTAGTTAAACAAATGTGGAGAGCCGAATTTGAGTGTCAACAGCTTGCCCCTTTCTTTGTCTATGGAGGAGAGTAGAGAAGCGCGAATAAAGAAATATTGACACAATCCAATTTAGTCGACCAACAAAATATACTTTGAGCAACAACTTGGCAAGAAATATTTATGAAGTTATGGCCGAAGTTATGGCCGAACTCTGGCTTCTGAGTTGCCTACATATCTCAGGTTTCATGATAAAATCAGGTCATATGTAGTTCGAGAGTGTTGGAACATAACAAATTTGATTAAAATTTACTCCAATATCAAATTACTGAAATCTCTTGGTGGTGAGGTATGAAGAAATTAGCAAGAATAGAGGGATGGGACATAGTCTTTAAGAAACTTGAACGAGAAATGCTATGTAACAATTTATACTGAAGACCTATGGTAGAGAGATGAATTTTCAAAAAGATTGTTCGGTGTTGAGTTATAATGAACTGAGACATGAAAGAGTTATAAGTAAGATTTAAATCTAAACTTTTGAAAATCGAGTTGAGTTTTAAAAGTGAATCCTTGACGTAGCTAGTGATGCTTCACATTGCACTAACTTGCCCTAGTTTGTTGCTTAGAGGGAGTTCCTCATTGTAATGCGTTGTTCTGCAAAACATGTAAAAGGGTGAAAAGTACCTGTTGCGGTTACAAAAATTATAAATTGAAATAGTAATGTAAAAAGTAGAGTGTAGATGTTCAAACGATTGTTGATGTCTCTTTTTGTGTTGTGAATGTGATGTAGATAAAGTAAGTTGTAATGTAGAGGCCTCCGACTGGCGGGGTTGTTATAATGTAAAAGCATGCATCTGGCTGTGTAAAGCTTGTAATGTGAAGCCTCTGACTGGCAGGGATGTTGTAATGTAAAAGTTTGCATTTGGCTGTGTAAAGCTTTGTAATGTAAAGCCTCCGACTGGTGGGGTTGTTTTAATGTAAAAGTCTGCATCTAACTGTGTAAAGCTTGTAATGTAAAGCCTCCAACTGACGGGGTTATTGTAATGTAAAATCCTGCATCTGGCTGTGTAAAGCTTGTAATGTGAAGCCTCTAACTGGCAGGGTTTTTGTAATGTAAAAGCCTACATCTGGCTGTGTAAAGCTTTGTAATGTCAAGCCTCCAACTGGTGGGGTTGTTGTAATGTAAAAGCCTGGATCTGGCTGTGTAAAGCTTGTAATGTAAAGCCTTCGACTGGCGGGGCTGTTGTAATGTAAAATCATGCATCTAGCTGTGTAAAACTTGTAATGTAGACCTCCGACTGGCGAGGCTGTTGTAATGTAAATGCCTGCATTTGGTTGTGTAAAGCTTGTAATGTAAAGCCTCCGACTAACGGGGCTGTTGTAATGTAAAATCCTGCATCTAGATGTGTAAAACTTTTAATGTAATGCCTTCAATTGGCGGGTCTATTGTAATGTAAAAGTCTGCATCTGGCTGTATAAAGCTTATAATGTAACATTTAATTGTTGACATATGACAGCGTCTCTATACTTGCATGCCCCCCGGTCGGTGGAGTTTCAATGATGTCACTACGATGTTAGTCTCTAATTTGCGGAGTGTTGCTTCTTTTTCTTATATACAGGCTCCGATTGGCGGAGTTCGATCGATGTTTGCTATGTACAACCTCCAGTTGGCGGAGTTTGACAATGTTTGCTATGTACAATCTCCAATTGATGGAGTTTGGATGATGTTTGCTATGTACAGCCTCCGATTGGTGGAGTTTGAGTGACATTTGCTATGTACAACCCCAAACTTGTGGAGTTTGATGTTGTTAGGCGGTGGTCTCCGATTGGCAGAGTTGTTAATGAGGTTAGATTACAAGCTCTAGCTAGTGGAGTTATTTTGACAGAAAGCTAACTATCCTATTTTCCTATCGAGGGCCCCTTTTTCTTCAGTATTTGATCTGGATCTTGAGCGTACCTACAAAAAATTTAAATGAAATATTCTTAGACATAAGATGCAAGGTAAAGTACTTTCGGGAAATAAAGTAGGGAAAGAGTATTTTGGCTCATGATTGTGAGAAGTTGAATGGCATTTCTGGTCATCCCCCGAGACTTGATGTTATTTTTCTTGATTCCTGTGTTCCTGCACTCAAATAAAAAATTAGTGTGGGAGGGGGTGTTGATTTGTATCGACTCGCGGACTGAAGCTTCATCACTAGAATCCTTCGGCACCTTCTTTGCCCGTATGTAGTTTCTTAACCTAGTGACTTGGTAAGTGGAAGAGTAGAAAATCTCTTTGAAAAGAAATAGCTTGTTTTTAGTAAATAAGTATATTACGTATATATTAGGTATATATATATATATATATATAGTAATTCTCTAGTGTTTTTAAATTATGACATGTTCCAAAGTCTATCGAGCTTTCCATTTTGTTGACTATATCCCGACATAGTCTTCTTGTAGATTTTACCCTTCTGATGAAGCTTCCCTAGCTCTTTCGCAAACACTATGACGATCGAGATTCTTCATATTCTGAGGTTACGCTAACTATGAGGAAGTGTTCCTAAGGGTAAAAAAATGGAAATTATGCAGTGCATTGATCGAGCCTGACTTAGGCTGCCTATGTATCCCCAAAATAGGAATCAGATTGTAACGTAGTTCGAATACAAGTGGGAGAAATATTAGTATGTGACGCAATGACTGAGCTTGACTCAAGCTGCCTACATATCCAAGTTGAATCAGGTCGTAACGTAGTTCGATACAATAGGAAAGTGAAAAATATGAAATGGAATGACCGGGCCTGACTCAGGCTGCCTACGTGTCCAAGCAGAATCAGGTCAGGACATAGTTTGAATTACAATAGGGAAGAGTGAAAAATATGAAATGGAATGACTAGGCCTGACTCAGGCTGCCTACGTATCCAAGCGAAATCAGGTCAGGACGTAGTTTGAATACAATAGAAAAGTGCAAAATGTAAAGGAAAAGTTAAAACATGTAATGCAATGACCGGTCCTGACTCAGGCTGCCTACGTATCCAAGCGGAATTAGGTTAGAACGTAGTTCGAATACAATAGGAAAGAGAAAATGCAAGGGACTGAATCCGACAAGGATTGCCTACGTATCCCACCGAGGGAATTCAGGTTGAGCGTAGTTCTAATTATATGGAAATGATGATTTTGGGTTTTCTAAGGGAGACCAGATTCGATATGGGTTGCCTACGTACCCCACCATGGGAAGTCAGGTCTAGACGTAGTTCTGTTACATTGAAAAATGCAAAAGTACTAGAAATAAGCACTAATCTTGTGATCTTTAGATGTAGTATTTCTTGATGGCATCTGAATTAATTGGCTTTGTGTTCACTCTGCCGTTCATTTCCGATAATATTCTTACTCCTCTAGAGAGTACTCTATGAACCATGTAAGGTCCTTGCCAATTCGGTGCAAATTACCCTTTGGCTTCTCCTTGGTGAGGAAAGATCTTCTTCAATACTAACTACCTCGGTGTGAACTGTCGAAGTTTGACTTTCTTATTGAATGTTTTGGTCATCTTGTTCTGATAGAGTTGACCGTGACAAACTACATCCATCCTGTTTTCATAGATGAGCATCAATGTTCATGCCTGCTACGTTTCCATTTTTCATCGTCCAGACCAACCTCTTGGATAATCCTTAAAGATGGTATTTCCACCTCGACAAGTATTACTGCTTCCAAACCATAAACTAACATATAAGGGGTTGCCCCAATTGATGTTCTGATTGTGGTGCGATAACCGAGTAAAGCATATGATAGCTTTTCATGCCATTGCCTGTGATTGTCTACGATTTTCCTTAAAATCTTCTTGATATTCTTATTTGCGGCCTCAACTACTCCATTCATCTGTGGAATTTCGATGAGCAATCTTGAACCTTTCATAAGTTTCCCTCATAAGACCGCTGTTGAGGTTTGCTGCATTATCTGTTATGATTGATTCTGGAATTCCAAACCGACAAACTATGTTCTTGCGAATAAAGTCTGCCACTACCTTCTTAGTCACTGTCTTGTATGTCGAAGCTTCTACCTACTTCGTAAAATAATTGATAGCTACTAGGATGAAACGATGTCCATTTGATGCGGGAGGCTCTATGGTCCAATAACATTCATGCCCGACAAATGGCTAGGAGGAACCTATCACGTTTAGCTCATTCGGTGGAACCTGTATAAAATCTCCATGCACTTGACATTGATGACACTTTTGCTCATATATGATGTTGTCTCTCTCCATGGTCATCCAAAAATATCCAGCTCTTAAAATCTTATTTGCCAAAGTGAACCCGTTCATGTGAGGTCCACATGTTCCTGCATGTATTTATTCCAAAAGCCTTGTCGCTTCTACGGCATCGACATACCTCAGAAATCATAAATCCGAAGTTCTCCTATACATGATTTCTCCATTAAGAAAGAAACGATTGGCCATCCTCCTCAAAGTCTGTTTTTGCTTGCTTGTGGCATTTTCATGATATTCTTGTACTTCTATCAACCTTCTAATGTAATAGTACCAGGGTTTTCCATCCAATTCCTCATCTATATGAAAACAATATGCATGTTGATCATGTATCTCTACATCAATAGGGTCAATGTAATTCTTGTCTAGATGTTGAATTATCGAGGACAATGTTGCCAAAGCATCGACAAACTCATTTTGAGCTCGAGGGACATGCTTGAACTCAATCCTTGTGAATCTCCTACTCAACTCTTTTATGTAACACAGATAAGGCAGGATCTTGACATTAGTAATGGTCCATTCTCCTTGCACCTGATGAACCAATAAGTTTGAATCTCCAATCACTAAGAGTTCTTTGATGTTCACGTTGATGGCCATCTTGAGTCTAAGAATACAAGCTTCATAGTCTACCATGTTGTTGGTACAATAAAACCTAATCTTGGCTGAGATTGGGTAATACTGACATGTTTCCAAAATTAAGACTGCTCATATTCCAACTCCAATAGAGTTTGATGCTCCATCAAAGAACATCCTCCATCCATCATACGACTCTAATATGTCTTCTCCTACAAACAAAACCTCTTCATCATGGAAGTAGGTCATGAGTGGTTTGTAATCCTGGTCCACAGGGTTTTCTGCGAGGTGATCAGCTAGGGCTTGTCCCTTGATAGCCTTCTGTGTCACGGACACAATATCAAACTCTCTCAACAAAATTTGCCACTTTTTTCCAGTTTACTTGTAGGCATCGACTTCTGAAAGATGTACTTGAGTAGATCCATTCTTGAGATCAAGTACGTGGTGTATGCAGATAGGTAATGCCTAAATATTTGCACGATCCAAGTCAAAATACAACATGTTCGTTCCAACAAGGTGTATCTTACCTCGTATGGTGTGAACTTCTTGCTTAAATACTAAATGGCTTGCTCTCTTCTACCTGTCTCATCATGCTGCCCCAATACACATTCGAATGCATTATCCATGACAGATAGATACAATAACAAAGGCTTTCCCGGCTATATCGGGACCAATACTAATAGGTTGGACAAGTATTCTTTGATTCGGTCAAAAGCCTTTTGGCATTCCTCTGTCCATTTTATGGCGGCATCCTTCTTTAGTAATTTAAATATGGGTTCACAGATCACTGTGGATTGAGCTAGGAACCGACTGATGTAATTCAGTCTTCCTAAGAAACTCATCACGTCCTTCCTGGTCATGGGGGGAGGTAGCTCCTGGATTACCTTTATCTTTGATGGATTCAACTCTATGCCTTTCCTACTAACGATGAATCCTAGTAGATTTCCCGTGGGTACTCCAAATGCACACTTTGCTGGATTCAATTTCAGATTATACTTAAGCAACCTCTCAAAGAACTTTCGTAAGTCATCCAAGTGGTCTGAACTTCTTTTGGATTTGATAACTACATCATCCACGTACACTTCAATTTCCTTATGGATGATATCATGAAAAAGGGTAATAATTGCCCTCATGTAGGTTGCACCGGCATTTTTGAGACCAAAAGGCATTACTCTATAGCAATACAACCGCTATTGAGTGATAAACGTTGTCTTTTCTGCATCATCGTCATCTATCAGGATTTGGTGATATCCTGCAAAACAATCGACAAACGATTGTAACTTATATTTTGCACAATTATCGATGAGTATATGAATATTTGGAAGAGGGAAATCATCCTTAGGACTTGCTCTGTTGAGATCTCGATAGTCCACACATATTCTGATCTTTCCATCATTTTTTGGCACAAGCACAATGTTGGCTAATCATGTGGGGTAATTTGTAACCCTCACAATGTTTGCCTCAATTTGCAAAAATCCGGCTTGAACTTTCTTGTCTTTTGCTTAACAGATAGACAAGTGGGTCAGTTGGTAATTTGTGTGAGACAATATCAGTGCTTAATCCTGGCATGTCATCGTACGACCAAGCAAATACGTCAACATATTGCTTAAGCAACTCTATTAACTCTTGCTTTCTTTCATCCTCTAAATGTATGTTAACTCGTGTTTCCTTCACGATTTCCTCATCTCCTAATTTGACAACCTTTGCTTCATCCATATTAGGTTTTTTCTGACTTTCAACTTGCTCGATCTCATGTGGTAGATTTTCAGGCATCAAGCTTTCATCATACTCTTCATGATCTTGTTCATCGCTTACACCTTGCTCGGTGGATTCGTTACACGTTATATCCATTGAATGAGGATTTTTATTAATATGAGTGCTAAAAAGTGCAAAAAGTAAGTAAAAATAAATAGATATTTAAAATAATGAGGCAAATTTTAAGAAAAATAAAGACTTTTTATTTCAAAGCATTCTAGCTTTTGGAAGAGGCAATCGACAAAAGATTAGGCATGATTCAAGCCTTAATTTGATCATGCAATTTTTAAAAATAAAAACTTATTTTCCACACTACCAGAACTCTGGTTGAAACAGGGACGGGCTAATGGTCCAGTTCTGTAAGATTTCTCCAGGTTCGTCACCACGAATGGTAAATTTGCTTTGATTTTTCTCTTCCTCTTCTCCAGCCATGGCCACAAACAGATTGCCTATTCCTTCTACGATGTCATCATTGCCTACTTGATCTGGAATCAAATCTTGTTATGTACAAAGATTGTCTTGCTTGACCCGTGGTCGACTCTTCCCAAGGTAGGCTCAGATCCGAGTTCGTTGTGCCTCTATGATGCTTCAGCTAGATTGGCTCAACTATGCCATTGGACTTTGGTCCAAGTCCACTCTTTGGCTGATACCCACAGTTCAACATTTCTGACGCAACCATCTTTGCTGCACTTGACAATTTTGTATCATCTGGCTCTACTTCCTCATTGACCCATACAACTTGCATGATTTCCAAAGTGTGAAAAATAGCTCTGTCTAACTCGTTGGTAACTGGGATAGAATTAACAGAATGAATGGGGTGATTGAGCTCCGCATGAATGATAACTTCTATGTGACTCTACTTAAATTTCACACACTGATGAAGAGTGCAAGGGACCGCTCTTGCCATGTGAACCTATGGTCTTCCCAACAACAGGTTGTAGTTGGATGATACATCCATCACTTGAAATAGGATGGGGAATCCAACCGGCCCCACCTGTAATGTAAGATATATCTCTCTGATGATACTTCTTTGCGCTCCATCGAAAGCTCTAACTTTCACATGACTTTCTGTTATCTCTCCCATATTCACACCTAAATCCCTCAAAGTGGTAAAAAGACAGATGTTGCATCCAGAACCACCATCAATTAGAACTCGAGTCACAATCTTATCACAACATTTGCCTACGATGTGAAGTGCTTTGTTGTGCCCAGCCCCTTCTGCAGGCAGCTCATCATCATAGAAAGAAATCTTTCTAGCTTCCACTATTCGTCCAATCGTTAAAGCTAAGGTTTCACTTGTGGTTTCTTTTGGAATGTTCACTCCGCTTAACAGCTCCATCAAAGTATTCCTATGGGCTTCAGAACTCATAAGCAGAGAAAAAATTGATATGTGGGTTGGCGTCTTCTTCAACTGCTCTTCGACTAAATAGTCTTTAAGCTTCATCTTTTTCCAAAATTTTGTGGCTTCAACATCGGTAACATTCTTCTTTGGATTCTGTTCCTTTCCAAGAATTCTTTGATTTAGGTCTTCTGGGGCATAACACCTCCCCGACCTAGTCATCCCTTGAGCCATGACAATGTCAATCATCTTGCCCTTGGCGCCTGCTCGATAGTCCCATGGGATTGATTTTTTGTCATACTCAGGCTTTATAGCGATTAGAGTGGTCACTACAACTCTTGGGAGATATGTTTGGACAATCATACGTTCCTTTAGTTGAACAGTGATAACAGGTTGCACCGAAGATGTCATGGCATCTGCTTCATCCACGTTTGGATAGTCAGGGCCCTCATATTCTTCATCTAGAGTAACCATGTTGACCTCCCGATTCTCATGGTTTGGCAAGGGGTTGTTTACATTGGGAGGTTCTAGAGTGCATTTGATTACTCCTCTCCAGATCAAAGACTCAATTTGGTTCTTCAAACCAAAACAATCTTCTGTGTCATGTCCTTGGATTCTCGAGTGGTAAACGCTTCACTTGTTTCCATCAAAATTAAGAGGGATTGAATCATGAAGTTTTCATTCAATTGGTTGTAGCACTCCTGCTGTCCTCAACCTCTCAAACAATTGGGCATAGGGTTCAGCAATCAGTGTATATGCGTAAGCATTTTTAGCTTCGAGATTTAGACGTGGTCTCGGTGCATATGTTGGTCTATTTTAGTGGATTAGCGCTTGGACATGGACATATGGTCTTGGTGGATTTTGGTATGCTGGTGCTCTTGGTGGATAATAGTACGGTTGGGTATTATATACTTGGTATGAGACGTATGAAGTATGTGCAACTATTTGGGGATTGTTGGGGTATCGATGGGATGGTCTTCCTTGTTGGTAAGTGACAGTTGAAACATCATCCCTTTTATTTTTGATGCCATCAACGGGCACCCAATTGTGTGGCCCTACATGCATCTTCCCAAATTTAACACCATCCTCTATAAATTCTCCCATCTTGAAAAATTCTGCAAACTTCTGGCCCATTATTGACATCATCTTGTCAAAGTAGATACCTTCTTGAGGTCGAATAAAGTATTTCGAGAGCTCACTCTCATCTAGTGCTGGTTGCACCCTTGCGACTTTAGTCCTCTAACGTCGTGCATACTCTTGGAAATTCTCGGATGGCTTCTTCTGTATGTTGTCCAATGAGAATCTGTCGGCTGTAATTTCAGTATTGAATTTGAAACAAGTCATGTAATCTTCAGCCATTTCCTACCAGTCACGCCATTTTCGAGGGTCCTAGCGCGTATACTAGGTCAATGTTTCTCTAGACAAACTTCGGATGAACAACTTCATCCTCAACTTCTCCTTTCTCCCTACACCGACTAACTTGTCACAGTATGCCCTTAAATGTGCGTGAGGGTCACCTTTTCCATCAAACATGTCAGACTTCTGTGGTTTGTACCTTACCGGCATGTCAATGTATGGATGGATGCACAAGTCATCATAATATAGACTCTTTGTTCCTCTAGTGACTTGTAAGATTTTCAATGCCTTTCTCAAACCATGGAGTTGGGCATTGATCGATGCATCTTTTTTCAATTGAGCATCTTTCTCCATTTCTGCATATTGGTTGACCTCGTACAAGACATTAACCATAGCTGGCGTTGTGAAGGTAGGAGCTCCAGCGGCATATATGAGTGGAATATGTGGATTATAGGGAGTGGCGACATGTGCCCCAAGTATCTGCTGCATTGTAGGTATAGTTATATAGGTGGAACATGTGGATCATAGGGAGCGGCAACATGTTCCCCAAGTATCTTCTGCATTATAGGTATAGTAGGGTCGCGATTAGAGAGGTCAGGCATGGTCTTGACTGCGATTGGAGAAGCCAGAGGAACTCGACCATGAGCAGAAGCATGTTGAGATAGTTCTGGCTGATATGGTAAGTCGGCAGAAGGCAAGTCAGCCTTTGGGAAGTAGATAGGCGTCTTAAAAGTTGGGAAAGTGGAAGCCGATAGTTTGGCCAAGTCTCGCACTTGACGTAATTCTTCCCTCAAGATATCAAGTTCTTGTTCCATGTGAGCCATTTTATCTTCATTTTGAATGTCTGTTACGTTTTCAGAACCTTCGGGGTTCTCAATAGGTATCATTATGTTTGCGGCGGCATTGAACTCGTCTCTATTAGTCATCTTTCCTTTTGATCGAAGGTTGTATCGTGAGTCAGCCAATTTGCAAGTCGACATAAATCAACGTACTTTTGATAATAAATGATGAAAAAGAAAGGAAAACAAAGAAAGAGTGAAACTATGTTAGTTTGGGAGATATTGAAAGATGTAACACATATATACGCTAATTTAGCGACATTCAAAATGCATCCTAATATAGAACCTCTTTTTGCCTGAGGTAGGTCTACATTGCATTTAGTTTGATAATAAAAGATCCATTTAAACACATTTTAGATTTGGAGTAAACATAACTTCATTGATTAAGGCAATCTGGCTATTACATTGAGGTAGGCGATCAGAGGCCTAAGAAATGAAAGTACAGGGGTGGCCATAAGGCATACAAGAGGGATAGGCCACATGGAACTTTGAGGAGCTTATGAGAGAGTTCGAAGAAGAAAGACGACCTACGACCAGGTTGGGGCTTCGTCATCGTCATCGTCCACATCATAATATGGCCTTGGGTGGAACTCTGGAGACTCTTCAGGGCCGTGCTCGGGTGACATGTCTATCAAACCTCCATCTCTTGGGTCATAGATGTCAGAACCCATTTCAGAAACCTCCATGTGGTCTTCCTCCACCTCTTCTTCTAGGTCCTCTTCAGGATCCTTCTTTGGGTCCTTTTAAGGATCCTCTTCTGGGTCTTTTTCAGGGTCCTTTTTAGGATCCTCTTTTGGATCTTCTTCTGGGTCCTCTTCTGGATTCTCTTCCGAGTTTTCTTCCTCTTCTTCCTCAACCACCTGGATTAAATAATCCATAGATCCAAGAACTATCTGATTGTACATGGTCGTAGTTAATCCCATGCGAGGAAGCACTGATTCTCTAACCCAATCAACCTGTTGGTTGTCAACAAACCCCCAAAGTCCTCGTACGCTTGGATGAACCATATGACTCACAATAGTCCGCCAAGCATAATATTCCGGCGTACACCAACTTTCCTCTCCCATGTTTAAATCAATCATGTATTCCCATTTGGCTTGCAAATTTCTTATCTGCTCTAGTGAGACTGAAGTGAAGGCGTCCTCATGTAATCCCATGATCGACCATAGCGGAATGTCTTGGACAACTCGAAGAGGTACATATGATTGAATGTCCCTTAGCCCAATGAACTTGATATAAAACAAATACCGAGTCCTTGGAAATGCCAATCCTCTTATCCAATAAAACTTTTATTGGGTGGTATCTCTTGTAAGGTTGTTCAAAAATATGTGCCACTCTTTCCTTTCTGTTGACACGCCCGTCTAATATCAGAGGCAATCTTCGTGGATTTTGATCCTGTTACGTGCGTCTATGCAGTAATCCATCTTTGGATCACAATGATAGAAATGCTACCTTGTACAGATCTATAGTAACATATTACACCCTTCGAAGAAGTCGTGCCCCCTTGTGCAGGCTGTCAACGAACGGAGTACTTTGGCTAGGATAATAGGCACCAAAGAAAATCTTTGCGGATTGTTAAAGATGCTTATAACCATTGGCAATATATTTATGTCGACGAGATAAGACCTCATCGGGAACACCATGACTCCCTAAAATGCCATAATGAACACCCTTAGCCTTAGATGTACCCATGCTCCACGGGCATACGCAAACTAGTGTTAGTGTTTGTCGTATCCTTCAAGACACCTAAACCTTTGAAAGAGGTAGTCTAGCTTGACCTTTTTGCCTTCCACATATCTCAACGACGGAAATATATACAACTCCAGGTGACTTAGAAAATCCCTTGGACATATGGATGATGGGATCAACGACAACCTTTCTCTAATTGGTAGTTCCGTAAAACTACTGAACTCCTCCAATGTGGGAGTGATCTTGAAATTTGAGAATTTGAAATCCATTGTGCTTGGATCCTAGATCCCCATTAGTTGAGTAACGAAGACTTTGTCACCTTGTATCCCTAGAAGAGACAATAGCGCTCCCAAGTGCCCTCAAATTTCAGCTCCGTGTATTATGTAGATGTTTCTCCACAAATTTTTGTAGGATGTGTGGCACCAAAGCAACCATTTAGATATTCGGCATGTCTTGGATGAACACTGAAAGGAAGGTAAAGGGTGTGATAAGTCTATTTGCTCCAAATTCGTTAAGTGTTTAGTTTGGATTATACATACCAATTTCACAAAAAATGTATGTCGTCGAGTTTTAAAGAAGAAACTCATTGATATTTGGGTCATTTCCTAAATGCAACGATAATACCTTATATTATCTTTCCTAAGGTTATGTGTCACGACCCAAGCCTAGGGCCTAGACGTGACCGGCGAATGGGGAACCCGAAGGAACCCCAAACAAGCCTCATAGC
>NW_006239225.1:51878-70739 GCF_000226075.1 Solanum tuberosum
GAAATTAGAGAAGAAATCAGCAGCCACCATCCACCCTAGCTCCATCTTTCACCTTGAGCTTCCATGGGGTTTTGAGAGAGTTTTTGGATGTTTTGAAGTTAAATGACTAAGTATGGATATGTCCCCTTTTTATAAAAATGTCCCAACACTTAGAAAAATTTTTGAGGCGGGTGAACAGTAATTTTAGATTCTGGAAATTGCATTTCCGTCTGGACAGACTTTACGAAAATGGGCATAACTTCTTCGTCCGAACTCCGAATGAGGCGAAACAAATTGCGTTGGAAAGCTAACTCACAGAGCTTTAATTTTGATAGTTTGAGCTCCTTCCAGTTCCTTGTGTGCTGAGAGATATGCCCCTTTAAAGTTGACCCTCAAAATCGCATTTTTTGCGATTTTCGAATTTTGATACGGTTGTTCTAAAATTCGGGTTAGACTCATTTCCCACTCAATTTGACCCCCTGAATAAGAATATGAAGTCGAATTTCCGAAATCATGCACGGATTTTGAGATATATGGAAATTACAATTTTAGGTGTTTCCGAAGCACATTTTCGGGCATTTTTGGGGTCGTTTCATTATGTAACATGATCTATTTCTAGAATAGGATTTTTTTTCCTAGATGATTGAGAGTGAGACTGAGTAATTGCAAGAAGACGCACTATCTTAATTGCACCAACTCTGAAACTAAGGAATCCAAAGAAAGTTTCAGAGGAGTGCAGAACACCTCTCGTGTGTTCAGTGTGTGTTTGTGTACGGCCTAAGACTTGATAGAAAATATAAATGACAGTGTGATGAAAGCAGTAACAAATAGTGTTTAAAAAAAATAAAATAAGGAACACAAGTTTGGATTTGACTTGCGACCTTTCAATCAAAGAAATATATCAATTAGGTAAAACAAATAATAAGCTGAAAACAAACAAAAAAAAATATAAATTTTATTCGTAAATTGAGTTTTCTACGATTAAAACTTAAGTAACTCAACAGTGGAGTCGCCAAGCTATCGAACGTTCCTATTTCAAGTCAGCCGAAACAGTTCACAACATAAAATGGCTGCCTCTTTGATTATTTGAAAATTGTTTTTTTTAAAGACACCACCTAATTTTAATGAAAATATTAGGAAAACAATTTTTTCTTTATGTAAATGTAAACTCTGTTTTGATTTGCGAAACCAGTGATATTATGAGGAAGGGTTTTGGTTACTCTAAGGGAATGTATTAAGCATCCCTCAGAGCCTATCCGTAGATAGTCCTTAAAATCAATTTAGAAAAAATAATTAGAATTTTATTTTTTTTTGCTTTAAAATTCATGATAAGTAAATTTCGTTAGTTTAAGGAAGAGAGTAAAATACAAGATATGACATATATATGTCTATAAAATAGTAGTATATTTTAAGTACATATATTTATGTACTTATTTATTTTATTGTAGGATAAATATACTACTATTTTATAGATGTCTATATGTCATACCTTGTATTTAGGGCTATTAAAGTCTTATTCAATTTCAGTCGTTGATGAGTTCGAGATTTGGACTCATTTAGGGCTTTGTTCATATAGATTTAGTGTCCTCAAATGCTTAAATTTTGCCATAAATTGATTTTAAAGCCTTGAGTTTTATGTATATGGATTGAGGAGAAAAGCAAGGACACTAACAGGCAAAAAGGAACAAAACAAATTGAAAAGTGAAGAAAGGCGAGCTTGAGGATCGCCAAGAGCACTTGGCGTGTCGTCGAGTGGTTACTTTGACTACCTAAAGTTCCAGTGTTCCAGCCCTGAGGAAAGAAACCAAGTCGGCGACATAAAAGGGATAGTCAGTGAATTGCCAAGTAGTTCCACGATGCCAAGAGTGATCAGCTAAAGTTACAGGACTTGAGGATGCTGAGAGCTCGTGCAAAAAGGCGATAGATGAGAGCTTTGGGCGACTCGCTGAACCACTCGGCGAGCCCGACTTACCTCGCCTAATGGCCCTTCCTGGCTTATTTTTGGTGACTATAAATTAGATTTTAAACAGTTAATTTAGTATCGATTTCTGAATCAATTTAGTCTAGAACAGTTTTCTCTTGAGTTTCTTAGTAGACTTGAAGGTTTTGAGACTCAATTTGGAGATTTTTCAAGTGGGTTTTGAATTTTTTGCAAATTTGGGCAAAGTAAAGCTTGAATTACTCTTACCCAGTTAATGGCTAATCGATTTGGTAACGGTTTTTATCTTTTTATGATGCTTGGCTAAAACCTCAATTCTTGGGGTTTGATCATGTGATTACGAGTTGAATTAGTTTGTGGGTATTGTTAATTACTAGTTTAAATGTTATATTGAAGTGGATTTAATCATTAATTGTGGTTTAATTTATGAATTGTAGTTGCAAATATAGTTCTTAGTGTTCTTAGCTTGCTCGAGAGAGAGAGATTTTAGAACTAAGATTATTGATTAATGATTTGTAGGTATTGGGTTTATTTGGGTTCAGCTCGAGAGAATGAATCCTAAACCCAATCCTCTCCATCTTTCTAGATAGATAAGATGTATTAAGGTTATGGGTTGTTCTTAGTTGCTATGCTTGTTGATGTTCGAGAGAAATCACTTAAAGTGGAATAGTTGTTCGAGGGAAAGCTATTTCAATTATAGTCTAACCTACCCACTGATATTTAGTTGTTTACTAGTAGTTTCAATTACCCATATATCAAAATTTGCCTATAATTGATCACATCCCGAGAATTCCTCTCCCTATTGTTATTTCAAATTGTTTGTAACAAAGTTGTGGTTGATAATTACAAACCAACACCCCCCCCACCTGACATTTGATGTCACCCCTTTGATTTGTTTTATGTCTTTTCCGATAATTTCTATTCCTATATCTAGTTAGATCACATTTGTACATCTTAATTGAATTTGAACACGTACCTCTCTCTGTGGGATTCGACCCCAACTCTTCGTTGGGTTTTATACTGCTTAACGATCGTTTGCACCTAGAATTGGATGAGGTGTGCTTGAAACGTTAATCAAAATTGTGCCGCTCTACCGGGGAGTGTTGTTTAAATATTTTTTATTGAAGTTGAATTGTGATATTTGTAGTTATAGTTGAATCTACTTATTTTAGTTTTTGGTTTTTTGTTGCTTGCGTTAAACAAAGGAGGAGATGAGCATTAACAGAAGTAATGGTAGCCAAGTGGGCCACCAAGACAACATTGGGAATCTCAATGATATCAATGACTCAAACCAAGTGGGTGGTGTTGGTGCTATTCATTTACCTCCAACTGAAGGAAACATTGTTTTTCACATCACAAAATGCTTCAGCTCCTATAATAGAAAGGATTGTTTGGGGGGTTGGCTCATGAGGATCCAAATGAGAATATAAGGAACTTCGTGGATGTTTGTAGGCCGTTCTCATTTAAGAACATATCGCAAGAATCGGTCCGTCTCAGGTGTTCCATTCTCTTTGATGGGCGAAGCTACTAAATGGTTGGCTGAGTTACCAAAAGACTTTATCACCTCATGGGATGAGCTGACCACATCATTTCAAGTGAGAGTCTTTCCCCCATCGAAGATGATGACTCTAAGGGATGGCATCCAAGGTTTCAAATGCTTGGAAGGTGAGCCAATTCATGAGACATGACTTCCAGATAATGTGTTGCTGCAACATTTCTATAGAAGCCTTGATTCGGTAAACAAAAGAGTGGCTGACCAACTTTCTCCTGGTGGTATAATGCAACAACCCTACGCAATAGCTTGCCAACTCCTTGATTGCATGACCAAGATCAGCAGGGCAGGGTATACTCGAGAAGATCAAGTCTCTCCTCTCACTTATAAAATGACAAAAGAACAGATCGAAAAAAATCAAGAGAGAGACCAAAACATTGCTAAAATGATGACCAAGCTAGATATCTTGGCCAAAAATGTCATGAGTGTTGGTGCAATGAGTGTTAATGTTGTGGGTGTTGGTGGAGTTAACCCCGATGAAGCAAGGTTTGAAGCATTGTACAATGAGGAAGTGAACTTCCTAGCCAACCAAGGAGGAGGTTATCGTGCTAACTATCCAAGGCTGGGTGGAAATCAAAGATGGAATAGAGATAAGGGCTGGAGAGACCATGACAGAGAATGGCGTGAAGATAACGCCACTTGGAAGGATAGAGTGGGGGAGAAGGATAGGTATGTTCCTCCCCATGAGCGTCAAAAGCCCCAAGGACTCTGAGGGTGGCCGGACTGACGATATTCTCTCACGCATTCTCACCAAAGTTGAAGGGTCCGACAAAGTGTTGAAAGAGATGAAAGAGGATGTTTCGACTCACAACCAGACGGTGAGCTCTCACTCAATCTCTATTAAGAAGCTGGAGACCCAAATAGGTCAAATTTCTTCGCATTTGAATCCAAGACAACAAGGAGAGTTGCCTAGTGATACGATGGCAAACTCCAAAAATGAAACTTGATTTGGTATCCTCGTCATACCACGACGTTAACTAAGGCGCTTCATAGGAGGAAATCCAAGTTTTTAATGCTTTAAGTTTGATTTTGAATAATGGGTGTTGATTGTGCAGGTTGAAAAGTGGAGTGTGTTGGAAGAGAAGCAGTTTGGTGAGCCAAAAGTCCAGTCAGCGAATCACCGAAGAGGTCGGCGAGCCCGACTTGGACCCACAAATCCTGAAGTGGGAGCCTGTAAAACTTGGTGGGCCAATTTCTAAATTGGTGACTCACCGAATAGGTTGGCGAGCCCAATTTTGTCCGCCGTTTGAACCCCCAAATTAACTGGGAGTCCTGTAAAACTTGGCGAGGTACTGTACCACTCAGCGGATCGTCGAGTGGTTCGGCATGGACGACTTACTCCGCCAAAAGATTTTAAAAGGCCAAACAATTTTAAATTTCAAAATCTTTCATATTCTCTCATTTCTAACCCCGTTCACTCTTACCCATACTTCAGATTTTCCGTATTTTTCTATTATATTTACTTTTTGTGTGTGATCTTGTGCTCGGAATCGGATTTCTTTGCCGCCTAGCTTTTAAAATTATCTATTCGGCATAAAGGTTGGTTTTCCAATCCCCGCACCTTTGATTAGTGGTTGAACTCAAATGCTATTGGTAAATATGTGTTGGGTGATTGTTTAAATGATGTTTTTATGTGTTGGATTGACTGTATTGTGTTCGAACTTGTGTCTAAAGGCTTAAATTGATGATTTCCAAAGTTTTCTGTGTTAAAATTGATTCTAAATTGTTGGGTCACGGTTATTTTGTGTTGGTTCTAGTTGGGTGAAGTCTAAGTAGCCCCGAGATGTGCCAAATGAAGTAATTTGCCTGATGATGGAGCATTTGATGCCATTCCTAAGGGTGAAAGTCATCAAATGGCCATTTTTGGCCATATCGGGGGAAGTCTAAGTACCCCAAAGGAATGGGTCGTATGGGTCTGAGTCTAATTGCATAGTGTAGGCATTTGATTTTGATTTCGGGGACTGCGGGCTTGATTTTGGGAAATGGGTTGAAAATTGGCACGTTGGGTCGTTTGGTGAGCTGTGATGAGCTCGTCGAATGGTTCGGCGGTTCGCCAACGCCCCCCTTTGATCGCCCTTCACTTCATAATTTGGTTGAATTGAGTCTGTAACTTTCGGCGAGAAGCCTAAGCTCGCCGAGTTCACTCGGCGATTCACCGAAAGGTTTCTTTGATCTCCCTTTTTGAGCCCCTAACCCCTAAAATGCACTGTATTATTCGGCGGGCTAGTCTACGCTTGCCGAGTGATGGTGGCAATTCACCATAGGGCCCTAAAAATTGCTGACATGCCTTGTTCCTGAAATTATTTTGAGCTAGTCCTTTTGGAGAGCCCGATCTGGCTAGCCTATCGGCGACTGGTTCGGCGAGTCTTTCTGCAACTTGATTTCTATAATTTGCTTGAACAATTTCTTACATTTTTTTATTTGTTTTACAGATATGGCTAGGACAAATTTTGATGATAGTGGCATGCCTCCCCGCAAAAGAGCATGGGGCGTTGTGATAAATGAGGGAGCAACTGCTTCCACTATAAAAGGAAAGAAATCACCTCCAAAGGGAGGCAAAGACAAGGGCAAGGTGCCCATAGTTGAGAGACCGGAGCACAACTCCGGCAATGATGGGGAATCCTTTGATTCTCAGACCTCACTCTCTGAGCCTGAGGATGAGCAATTACTTCAGACCCGGCCAGCAGATATTCGTGCAAGGGCTCATCTAGATCTGTCTAGGATTTCAGAGTCTACCCCTCCTGCTGCAGATACAATGTCAGCTCCGGCATAGACGGTGATTCCAACACCACCAGTTCAGGGTCCTCCTCCCCGGTTACTCAACCGGTTAAAGGCCGAGGGGTTGAGGACCATTCTTAAAGAGAAAAGGTTTTCCACAAATTGAGTAGTGGATAGATACCCGACTGTGTGGGACACTCTCCGGTTTCATCGATTTGAGATTTTCACCAGGACCCATGGCCCATATATCCCCACATGGGTCCAAGAGTTTTATACGGCTTACAGTGACCCGGTACCAAAAGGGAAGAATAAGGCCAGTGCCTTTAGATCGGTAGAGTTTGTGGTGGTCCGGGAGAGGACAGTGCGATGCAATAGTAATGAGATAAATATCATCTTTGACAGGGCCACAAATATCGAACACGCATATTAAAGTATAGTGACTTCACAGACCCTAGATGACCTAAAGGGGTGGCTAGCTCCCCTAATTTCTGACACCACCTCGAGGTGGATTGAGGCCAGAGCCCCTATTGAGAAGAAAGACTTGAACATAGCAACTCGGTATTAGTTTGGGTTCATCAATAGCTTTATCATGTCGTCATAGAATGAATCTATTATCCGCCACCCAAAGGCAGCCTATCTCGGATCCATCATTGCTAAGAAAAGTCTGAACATGGGGCTGATTATAGAGCGAGAGATGGCCATGAGGGCCAAACAACGCCAGATGTCCCTACCATTCCCAAGGCTTATTACGGAGTTATGTCATCGAGATGGAGTTCCTCGTGATGAGAAAAGGGATATCGAGGTCACTCCCACATCTTCCACCGATATCTGGCGCATAGAGGCGGAGTATACACAAGATGAGGCTGAGAGGAGGAGAGCGGCCTCGATGGATACATCCCCGGAGGTAGACATCGACTCATTACCTACAGAGGAATCTTTGCCTACTCCGGGCCTTCAGGTACATCTACTTCCACTTCTTCCTAGCCCCCTAGAGCTACTGTTGGTTCCACTTCCCCCAGACCTCAAATCACCCAGGCCATGCTTCTCAAGATGGGGCACTTAGCCCATTCTGCCAATGTGCGGGCTTCCAGGCTCGAGGCCGATGTGCCCTGGATGATTGCGAAAGCCATCACAGTTGCACTGACACCTTTCCAGGCTTCATTGACACTCTTACTGCGAGAGTAGTGATTTGTGAGAGAGGACATGGGTTGACTACGGAGGTTACGACTTTGAAAGCCGAGGTTTTTGAGCTCAGGAAGGATGTGGACCATATGAAGTCCACAGACTTCATTTCACTATTTGGGTCGGTTGAGATCCCCGAGGATCTGAGTGCTAAGATTCCAGCCCATGCTGAGGTACCTCCGGCTACCACACGAGATGATATTATGGAGGATGTTGTTGCTGCTGAGTTTGAGACTGAGACCGATGAGGAGCAGCTTAAGGAGCAAGATGCAGCTGTTTATGATGATCTGGTAGACCTAGAGAGTGCCATGATTGAGACTGCCCGACAGGCCTCCTTCAGGGATACTTTTATGGCAGGTTCTAGTGGAGCTAGTGTTGATGTTGCACCGGGCATTAATACCCCGACAGATTGAGCGACTGAATAGACAAAATCATTCTTTACCTCCCTCTATGTTGTTTTTATTTATTATTGTTATTTTAGTTGCATTTGAGGACAACTGCTTTTCTTTTGTGGGTGGGGTGAGGTATTTCCATACCTACCTCTTGTGATTATGTTTTGTTTGTGAATATTGGGTTTTGTGATCTATATATGTGTTTTGATCTTAATATTGTGGATGTTTTAGCTTGTGGCCCCTGTTTTGAATGGAAATGGTTTTGAACCAAATTTTAAAATTTGCCACCTCTGTTGTGTGTGATTGTGGTTGTTCTTATGCAAATGTGTGTGATTGTGGTTGTTCTTATGCAAATTTCAGTGTCGGTTATGATCAATACCGATGACTTGAATAGTGCTCTTAATTGAACAAAATGAATGTTCGGCTACAATGAGGCCAATAAAGTTGCATAGACAATGTGTGAACTTTTAGCATCTCATTATGACTAGCCAGTTATCGAATGAGTCTCTTGTGATGAACATTGCACTAGCGAAAAAGTGTGGAGTCTTGTTTGATATTGGTGCCAATGCCTTGTGTGTTGAGATTACTTTGAGTAATTGTGTGATGACACCTAGAATTTTCCCCATTGGTCCGGTTGACTAAGTGATGCAAGCACTTGAAATGATCTTAGGCAACGATTTTGAAGAGTGAAATAATTTGACAATATATCTCTTTTGTGGCCAACCTTGTGAGATGTGTGAACCTTGCTTGAACCCTATTGAGCCTTATCCTTTTCTTGGAAGAAACTTGAACAATTGTGATCCCTCTTTATCCATCTACCCATAACTTTCACAAAGTGTGATTTGTGTGAATAGCCAACTTAGGCCAAAAGCCTAAGTTGGGGTGTGGTGAAAAGAGAAGGACAATCAAAAAGTGTGAGAAATCCCCCTTTGAGTAATGGTTTTGAAAAATATGGAACCCCTCCATATAAAAAAAGAGAAAAGAAAAGAGAAAAGAAGCAAAGAAAAAGAATGAAAAAGTTGTGAAATAAAGTGATGAAAATTGCTAAAGAAATAGGGTCTCCGGTAATTCATATGAAGTTGAATAATTGGGTGGATTATGAGCATGTTTGAAATTTTAAAGAAAAGGAAGAAAGTGATGTTCAGGCCACACTTCATGAAGGTAGAAACCACTGAGCCTAAATGACCATACCTTGACACTCAGCCTCGCTACAAGCCATGAAAAGACCTTTGTGATCTTAAGTGAGCTGAAGCGAATGTTGACTGGAAAATAAGGGCAAACGTATGGGTGAAGTCATGCATGTGTTCATCTTTGTGAGTGTTAGAATTGTATGTGATTTCGAAACTTTAAATTGTTGAGAAATAGTATGTGAATATGGAATCATCTTTGTTGTAAGGGAATTTGAGTACCTCTGTTGAGCTTGAACTTGCATTTGAAGCAAGTATTGTGAACTTGAGCATCTTAGGTAATGGTGAGTCACAAGTTGAATCTTTAAGTGCACAATTGATCATTGCATGAGTAAATTGAACGTTGTTGTGTGCATCATGTTGAGTCTTATGCAACACTGTTTGAGACATCCTTTTTGAACTGCTGACTTTGAGTTACTTGAGGACAAACAAAAGTTTAAGTTGGGGGTGTTGATGAATCAGAGATTTTGACTCATTTAAGGCTTTGTTTATATAGATTTAGTGTCCTCAAATGCTTAATTTGTGCCATTAACTGATGTTAAAGCCTTGATTTTCAGGTATATGGATTGAGGAGCAAAGCAAGGACACAAACAGGCAAAAAGGAACATAACAAACTGAAGAAGTGTAGAAAGGCGAGCCTAAGGATGGCCAAGAGCACTTGGCGTGTCACCGAGTGGCTACTTTGACCTTCTAAAGTTTGAGTGTGCCAACCCCGAGGAAAGAAACCAAGTCGGCGACAGAAAAGGGACAGTCGGTGAATCGCCGAGTAGTTCTGCGATACCAAGAGTCATCGCCCAAAGTTACTGGACTTAAGGATGCTGAGAGCTCGTGCAAAAAGGCGATAGAAGAGAGCATTGGGCGTCTCGCCGAATCACTCGGCTATCCCGACTTACCTAGCCTAATGTCCCTTCGTGGCTTATTTTTGGTGACTATAAATTAGATTTTAAACAGTTAATTTAGTATCGATTTTTGAATCAATTTAGTCTAGAACAATTTTCTCTTGAGTTTCTTAGTAGACTTGAAGGTTTTGAGACACAATTTGGAGATTTTGCAAGTGGGTTTTGAATTTTCTGTGAATAGGAGCATTGTAAAACTTGAATTACTCTTACCCAATTGATGGCTAATCGATTTGGTAACGATTTTTATCTTTTTACGATGCTTGGCTAAAACCCCAATTCTTGGGGTGTGATCATGTGATTATGGGTTGAATTAGTTTATGGGTATTGTTAATTACTAGTTTAAATGCTATATTGAAGTGGGTTTAATCATTAATTGTGGTTTAATTTATGAACTGTAGTTGCAAATGCAGTTCTATTTTAGAGTTCTTAGCTTGCTCGAGAGAGAGGTTTTAGAACTAAGATTATTGATTAATGGTTTGTAGGTATTGGGTTGATTTGGGTTCAGCTCGAGAGAGTCAATCCTAAACCCAATCTTATCCATCTTGCTCGAGAGAGAAGATGTATTAAGGCTATGGACTGTTCTGAATTGCTATGCTTGTTGATGTTCGAGAGAAATCACTTGAAGTGGAATAGTTGTTCGAGAGAAAGCTCTTTTTACTAGTAGTTTTAATTACCCATAGTCGAAATTTACCTATAATTGATCACATCCCGAGAATTTCTCTCCTTATTGTTATTTCAAATTGTTTGTGACTGCGTTGTAGTTGATAATTACAAACCAACCCCCCCCCCCCCAATCTGACATTTGATGTCACCCCTTTGATTTGTTTTATGTCTTTTTCGATAATTTCTATTCTTATATCTAGTTAGAAGACATTCGTACTTCTTAATTGAATTTGAACACGTACCGCTCCCTATGGGATTCGACCCCAACTCTTCGTTAGATTTTATACTGCTTAACAATCGTTTGCACCTAGAATTGGATGAGGTGTACTTGAAATGTTAGTCAGCCGTCAGATCGGTTGATCGGACGGTTAATAAAAAAGAGTTTAAAAATCATAGTAAAATTATGAATTAGTTAAAGCCGTTAGATTAGATCGTAGGGCCGAGATCGAAGCTAAAGAAGCACAATCCATGTGCTTCCTACGTGGCATCCGCGGATTGACCGAATTAGAATAACTTGGATTGCCAAATTTTGCTCAAATTAATTCTATTTAAATTATAACCTCTTCTTTATTAAATAGACATAGTTACTAAAATTAAAAATAATTATTTTGCAAGATTAGCTTATTTGATAAAATTAGTCATTCTAAAAAATAAAAATTGGAATAAATTAGTAACTCATTAATTAATTAAGCTTCCTAATTTGAAAAAAATGTACGAAAAGATATTTATTGAAATAATAGAAATTATATTTAATTAGAAAATTCGAGTTAATCCTTAAGAACAATATTTATTTGACATCAAATTTAAAAATGAGAAAGTAAGTAGTAATATTTACAAAATATATTTAATTTTTATAAGAAATAATATTTATGAAATAAAATTTATCGAATTCATATTCCTACAAAATTTCGCAACATATATATTTTACCAGCATAATCTTGAAAAAGTTTCGTCATATGCATATATATATATATTATTATTATTATGAAAGTTTTAGTTAAATAAATGTGGAGAGCCAAAATTGAGTGTCAACACCTATTTGTTGACCACTAAAAAAAACCTCTTGAGCCAAATTATCCCTACTTTCTCATCAAAAATCCTTTTTGAAGCATTGCAATGTTTGAATAACCAACTTAGTTCAAAAGCCTAAGTTGGGGGTGTCAGAGGGGATGTTGAATGAAAGCCAAGTGAAGGGGAAAAGGAAAAAGAAATGAGACTCAAATCTGAAAATTTTACAAAAAGAAGGAACCCCTCCTTATTAAAAAAAATGTGTGTTGTCTCATCATGATGATGGAGATAGCTTGGAAAAATTAAAATGAAATAGAAAAGAGAATGGAATGAAGGGGAATTCCAAATAAATTGATTGAAAGTCAAGATTAGAGTTCTCATATAAAAATGAAGAGAAGAAACTTGAGAAGAGGTAATAATGATTGCAATAATGCTTTGAAAAGGTATAAGTCACCAATCCACATTGACCATGCCTTAGGCCTTAGCCCCAATACAAGCCTAAAATACCTTTGAGATCTTACATGAACTAGGTTGTGTGATGATTGAAAAATATGGGCAAATCTATGGGACAAAGCTTGCATGTGTTTTCTTCTGAGAGAGCGAGAGTTGCATTGATTCTTATTACCTTTGCTAATTTGCTTTGTGAGAGCGTGGAATTGTTCTTGATATGAGAGCACTTGAATGCATTTTTTGAAACATGTTCTTGCATTAGACAAGAAGCTAAACTGAGCTTGAGCTTGTGTTGAGACTAGCAAGTCACCATTTGAAACTTTTTAATCATGATTTAGGGTAACATGATAAAGATAGTAGTCTTGCTATGGAACTTGTATGTTAGCTCTCATTGAGTATTATTGTAGGCACCCTTATTGAGCTTATTGTGTTCTTGATTTACTTGACAACAAACAAAAATTTAAGTTTGGGGTGTTGATGAGTGGTAGATTTGCACTCATTTAAGGTACATTTAGCTCAATAATTAGTGTTCTCGATGCCTAACTTTTTTCTTTTCTAATCAAATATTGATGATTTATAGCTACGAGGGCAATTGGACAAGGCAAGGACTGAAGTTGAAAGAATGCCCAAAAATACAAAAAGAAGTGCAAAGTGAAAATTGATGATCGTCTAACATGAAGAAAGGACCGCCAACTGAGCACAACCTCGCCTAAAGTGATAGTGCATAGAACTTGTGTCTATAAAAGAAGGTTGGCGAACTTAAGTAGAGAAGGCAATGCGTCAAGATAGAACAACGGTCCTACTGCATATCTCCCAAAGTGACAGTATGGAAGGCAAAAAACTAATGCTCGAAAGATGGACTAAAGCAGTATTGGGAGATTTGTCGAAGGTGAAAGGTTGACTGGATCGAGCCACCAAATGAGGTTCAAACACCTAAACCCTAGAGCATCACATGGTGAGCTGAGGAATAAAGGTTGATTCTTCGAGTGAGTTCGGTGAGCCTAACTAATGTCGCCGAGCTGGTTATTGAGTGAATTTTGGGATAAATTTTGGGAAAGTATAAATAACCCATAAGATACAATTTTTACGGAGTTGGAAGGGTTATATTCGAGAAGTTAGATTAGAGAGTTAAAAAGAGAGAACACTTTAGTATTGAAAGAATATTTTTTTAGTTTTTGGGGTTTTACAATTTGAGACTTGATTTTGATAAATTGAACTTAAATCCAAAGTGGGTTCACTCTTATTTGCTTGGTTTCAAGTTACCCATAACTTCTTTCATAGAAGGTAAAATTTTCTCTACTTTTTGTGATGGGTGGCTAAAATTCCAAGATATAGGGGTTCTCTAATTGGGTTGAATGTTGATTTAATGTAGTGGGTATTGTGCTATGCTCTGTTTTGTTGTTATTCATGCATGAATTTGGTCTAATTACCATGGGACTAAATTATGGGTTAAGGTTCCAAGCTTAATTCCTAGTTCCGATCTCCAGTTGATGCTCGAAAGAGATACATTAGAATGGGTAATTAGTTCAATACTAGCAATTTTGGTTTGATGATTTTGGCTTTATTGAAAGAGAGGTTATGAGTTGGATCTATTTGCCATATTCTTGTAAGAGAAGATAGAGTAAGGTATTGGGTTGTGTAGGATTGGCAATTTGATGAGACCGAAAGGAGATTCGATGCAAGGATGTTTTGAGATCGAAAGAAGATTAGAGTCATTAAAGATGACTTAGCCTATTCATATATGTAAATAACTATAGAGCAGCACAATCACCATTATGGTACGTTGATTTCCAATCTCCACACCCTAGATTGCTTGTTAACTCTTGATTTCATTTTGATTTTAGTTTAATTGTGATATTTGACAATCAAACCTTTATATTAAGTTGGTGGTACCATCCACCCAATTTTTCTAACTAGTAAAAATGAGCTGATTTAAAGTCCAAATTTCTTGATAAGGAATTCTCCATGATATACCATTCCCTATGGGATTCGACCCCGACCCTTCGTTGGGTTTTCTACAGACGATGATCGTTCACTCTTTTAATTGATTTTAGAGGGTGATTTGAGCGTTAATAATCATGTGTTTATATATTACTGTATGAATCCTCATATGAGTATTTTATGTTACTTACTTGATAAATTACAAGGTGAATATGAGAATGTGACTAGCGATAGAGGAGTTTCATGGACCTGTAACTTAGGAATTAGGCTTAATTGGCATTAACAAGGAAAGGTCGTAGTGAATACATGGGGGAAAAATGTTTTTACTTAGTTAGTGCTAGGATATAACTTATAATAAAGAAAGAGGAATTCATAGAATTAATTAAAGTTATAATCGAATTTGATTCACGTGTACTCTTAAGTTGAATGCTTGTTTATTGATATTCGGATATGATTGAGTTTGATGATATGAATTTAATAGCTTAAGATTGCACTTGTTATCCCTTGATTAAATCATTGAATTATTTGTGTTGCTAGTATACTTAGAGTTGATATATTGAGTTTTATGTGTGATGAGTGGGTTATGGTGTCATTATTTAGTAAATCGAGTACCGAATTAGAACATATACTATATATATCATTATTCAGTGATTACGTACCTCACCGATACATATACTATATTTATCATTATTGTGGATCAAATACCACAATGGTGTGATACATTGGTCCTCCGCAGGTCATGACTATTGGTCTATTGGACATAAATAAGACCGTTAGTATGTGTACACTTTACTAGTGTTGTGTTAGTGTTACTGGATGTTTTGAGTTGTTCAACACGTTGAGGTACTTGATGGTTGCGTGACCTATTATTTAATACAAATTATTATGTGGTAAAAATACTTGTTAGGTTGTTGATTATTTCTATATGTTGCATGTCAAATAATATAGTTGATGGGACTAATCATCATATATAATTATCTCATAAATTAAAGATCGTATGTGTTAACATAATATTCTTGAAAGTGCATATAATGAGCTTCAAAGTTGGACACGCTGAAGAGCACTTGATGTTTCAATGGGTTGTCCCATTGCTCAGTCAAATGTTCCAGTAATGAAGAGGGTGTTGTTCATCTGATGAAGAGATGATCCTGCAAGGAGGGCTAAGAACAAGATACACAACAAAAATAAAATATTTTTGTATCCTATAATTACTAATAAATAAGAACACATTCTTTATTATCAAAGTTATTATTGTTATTTATACATCTTTTTTTCAAATAGTTGTTTATCGTCATCTTATTTTAAGTTTCATACTTCTTAAATTAATTATAAATAAATATATTAAATTTATGTTTTATATTAAGCATAAAGTGAAATTATAATATTTTAACATGATACATATTATATTAATTATTAAGTTAGAAGCCCAAAATAATTTAGAAGAAGAAGGAAAAAGACCCAAAGAAATTCGATCAAATTAGGTCATCTTTTCCTTTCTCTCAATATCTTGTTCTCCCTATCAATTTTTGGCTAAACTTCAGCTCTCTTTAGCCATGGACAGAGGTCAGCCACTCCAATTTCGTGCAATCCTCGATAACTTCATCAACTCTCCTCATTTCTCTCTCTCTCTTTCAAGCCCCGAAGCTACCCCAAGGACGCGAACACGGGACCTAGGATCACGAGTTACCCAAGCTAACCCTGTTGGCATATCGTAAGCATACTAAATAAACTGAAGTAAGGAAATATTGTAGCGGAAGCTAAATCATAAGATAAACTGAAATGAAATGATGGGGAATACCCATAACTATCTGAATATATAAAAGATGAAAGTTTAACAACAACTGAAAGGTCAAACTCAAATGCTAAAACTGAAACTAACTATGTCTGAAATAAGCCTCTAACTGACTAGAAGTGTTGGGACATGCCCTAGCTAAATTAATCAAAAACAAAAACTAAAGACTAAAAGCAAAAGAAACATGTTTGTCATCCTCGGAGAATGAGGACTCACCACTGATATTGTTGAGCTGAAGATCGGGAACTGATCTATGAGTGATCTGGAAGCTGAGGACCTTAACCTACATCACGAAAAGATGTAGCGCAGAGTATGCGTCAGTACTTGAAAGTTACTGAGCATGCATGATAGAGTAAAGCTGAATAATAATCATAACTGAACAAGCATATATCTGAGCAATGATAAGAGATAAGCATGATACTATACTGAGAATACTGAACATGAAATAACTGAATGCAATGACCAAGTTTATAACGTGCTGAGACTGAAATCTGATTGTAACTGATAACATGGTCAATGCATATGAATCTGACAGTGGGAGCTACTAATAACCGACATAAAACCACATGAGCTAAATAAGGAGTCTGATGTATATGCCCCATCTAGAGGACCCAATATACCCTGCCAGAGGTATAGAGGCATGACTGGCGTGATCACTAAAATGTAATGCCCACAGAGGGGACTTATAAACCTACACAATCACGTAGTTCTAGGACTATTCGAGTACGTTGAACCCTAGTCCATTCTGTATAAGCCTACTCCCAATTAGAATGTATATAAGCAATATTATGGCTAAAATGTTGAAGTATTGGATAGCTCAATTACTGACATGCAAAATATGAGAATGTAACAATTATAACTGATAATGTGACATTCGTAAACTGAAGCATGTATATCTGAAATAACTGACCTAGCATGTGTAATTCATGAACTAAAAGAACTACATAGCTAGGGTTCTGAATATCATACAAGAATCTAAGAAACAATATGATAATCTGATTTGGATCATTCTAACAGCTAAAACCCAATAATTTCTAACATTCAAGAAACCCTAGGTTTAGATAATATTAAGGGAATAAAAATCTGACTGAAATCTAGAGACCTAATCGGTGAAAGGAACCCACTAGTAAAATCCCACATACCTGGTGACAAAATTCACGGAGAAATCTTTCGATTTCGGGGATGGAACTGACGAGAACTTGATGCGTGTTCTTAGAGGAAAACTAGCATCTCTTTCTCCCTTTTTTGCCCTAAGTTTCAATGATTTTGGTGAATGATTGATTAGGGTAAGTTCTAATTTAGTTTCTAGCCTAAAACTGACCAAAACCACGTAGTTTAGGGGTCCAACGCATGAGGAAAAGACCAAACAACCCCTGACATAAAAGTCTGCCGAAGTCGACCATGGGTTGACTGACGGTCCGTGGACTGACCTACGGTCCGTTCTGTCAACCGTGGATTGGCTTCAGAGACTTTGTTCTGGGGCTTCGATCCATGGGCCGTGGTCTGACCTACGATCCGTGAGTCCGACCATGGGTCGACACTTAGCCATTTTTCCTAAGCTGATTCTGGGAAGGGGTGCAGTGGCCATCCACGGACCACCAGGACGGGCCGTGGGTCACCCTATGGTCCATGGGTGGCAACTGTGGGTTGCACCTGCAACTTCTAGTAATCTGCTGGTTTGGTCTGTTTTCGGATACGGGGTGTTACATTATCTCCCCCTTGGGAACATTCATCCTCGAATGAAGACTAAACTAGCTAAATATGAAGGGAAATAGTTGCAAACCCTACCACTAATTTCTAGAAACTGATTTCTGACTGAACTAAGTTCCAAGAACATGCAAATACACTGAAAATGCCAGTACAAATTGAAGGAACATGATACTAAGACTTAAGGTATGCATGAATGACTGAAAAACTGAAGAGGAACTATTACCTCACGCTGGGATGGAATCGAAAGGAAAGAGATGAGGATACTTGGCCTTCATGGCTGCTTCTTGTTCCCAAGTAGCTCTATCTACGGTCTGACTCCTCCACAAAACTTTCCCTGAAGCGACTTCTTTGTTTCTTAACCTTTGAACCTGACGATCAAGAATCTCAACTAGAACATCCTCATAAGTGAGACTATCATTCACATCCACACTTTCTAAAGGTACTATAGATGCTGGATCACCCACACACTTCTTCAACAGCGAAATGTGAAAGACCGGATGCATTGCTGCTAGTTCTACTGGTAACTCTAACTCATAAGCCACTTTTCCAACCCTTTTCACGATCTTGTAAGGGCCTACATATCTGGGACTAAGCTTCCCTTTTTTCCAAATCTCATCACCCCCTTCATAGGTGACACTTTCACTTTCAGGAAAACCCAATCATCAATTTACAACTCCAAGTCCCTCCTCCTTACATCTGCATAGGACTTTTGGCGACTCTGGGCTGTCTTAAGTCTATCTCTAATGAGCTGAACTTTTTCCATGGCATCATGAACCGAATCTGGCCCTATCAAGGCTGCTTCACGTCCTTCAAACCAACCAACTGGAGATCTGCATCTATGCCCATACAATGTCTCACAAGGGGCCATCTGAATACTGGAATGGTAGCTATTATTGTAGGCGAGGAAGGTGATCATCCCAACTACCCTTTAAATCAATCACGCAAGCTCTCAACATGTCCTCTAAGTTCTGAATGGTACGCTCTGCCTGACCATCCGTCGGTGGATGAAATGTGGTGCTATGATTAACCTGAGTACCAAGACCTTTCTGAAATGACTTCCAGAAATGAGAGGTAAAGTGAGGACCTTTATCTAAAATGATAGACAAAGGAACTAGATGCAACCTGACTATCTCATTAATGTAAAGCTTGGCGTAGTCCTCTGTCGAATCTGTAACCTTAACAACCAAAAAGCGCACAGACTTAGTAACTCTGTCAACTATCACCCAAATGGAGTCACACTGTCTGCGAGTACGAGGTAAACCTGTAATGAAGTCCATGTTGATCACTTCCTACTTCCAAGTAGGAATGTTGATCTCTTGAGTCATACCTCCTGGTTTCTGATGCTCTACCTTCACTTGCTGGCAATTAGGGGACTTAGCCACAAAATCCGCTATATCCCTTTTCATACCATTCCACCAAAAGACTTCCCACAGATCATGGTACATCTTA
>NW_006239225.1:70926-97659 GCF_000226075.1 Solanum tuberosum
CCCTGGTAGTGAAGCACACCATCTCCCCCTTGGGATAAAACCTCAACTCTCTACTGATGAATTGCTCCCTTTCGTTGAAACAATATCGGATCACTGTCTTGCTTTTCCTTAACCTCTGCTACCAATGAAGATTTTGACCCATTCTGAACTGTTACACCACCATTTGATATGCTCATAAGGCGAACTCCCAAACTACCAAGCCTATGAACATCTTTTGCTAGTTATTTTCTCTCTTCCTCAACATGTGCTACACTACCCATAGATAGTCTACTAAGAGCATCTGCTACTACATTGACCTTACTAGGATAGTAATGCACACTCAATCATAATCCTTGAGGAACTTAAGCCATCTTATCTGGAGAAGATTCAATTATTTCTGGGTGAATACATACTGAAGGCTTTTATGGTCTGTGAACACATCTACGTGAACACCATACAAGTAATGTCTCCAAATCTGAAGTGTAAATACCACTATTGCAAACTCGAGGTCATGAGTCGGATAATTCTTCTCATGCACCTTAAGTTGTCTAGAAGCATAAGCTATAACCTTACCTCGCTGCATCAGTAAACAACCTAGGCTGACACTGTTTTTCACATAACCGTCTGAACCCTCTGGTAGAGTCAAAACATGAGTTGTAGTCAACCTAGTTTTTCAGTTCTGTGAAGCTTTTCTCACAATCATCTGACCACTGGAACTTAACCTTTTTATGAGTTAACTTAGTCAATGGGGAAGCTATGGATGAAAATCCTTCCACAAACCTTCTGTACTAACCAGACAAACCCAAGAAACTTTTGATTACTGAAGGAGAGGTGCGTATGGGCCATTGTTTCATTGCTTCTATTTCCTTAGAATCCACTCGGATCCCTTCGCTAGACACAATATGGCCAAGAAAAGCAATAGACTGCAACCAAAACTCACACTTATTGAACTTAGCGATAACTGGCGATCTTTGAGAGTTTGCAGGACAACCCTCAAATGAGTCGCATGTTCTTCCTTATTCCTAGACTATATGAGGATATCATCAATAAAGACGATAACAAACAAGTCCAAATACTGCTTGAACATTTTGTTCATCAAATCCATGAAAACTGCAGAAGCATTAGTTAGTCTAAATGACATAACTACAAATTCATAATGACCATACCGAGTTCTAAAGGCTATTTCTGGGATGTCACTATCTCTGACTCTGAGTTGATGATAACCGCATCTGAGGTTTATCTTCGAGAAATGATTAGCACCCTGAAGTTGGTCGAACAGGTCATCAATCCTGGGGGATAGGGTACTTATTCTTGATTGTGACTTTGTTCAACTGCCGATATTCAATGCACATCCTGAGAGAACTATCTTTCTTTTTCACGAACAATATTGGTGCACCCCATGGGGAAATACTGGGTCTAATGAAGCCCTTATCTAGAAGGTCTTTCAACTGTTCTTTCAATTACTTTAGTGCAGCTGGAGCCATTATGTAAGGAGGAATAGAAATAGGCTGGGTATCTGGAAGGAGATCAATTCCAAAGTCAATTTCCCTTTTGGGAGGAACTCCGGGAAGATATTCTGGAAACACTTCTAGGAACTCATTCACTACTGGAACTAACTAAAGAGTTGGGGTTTCGGATCTTGAATCCTTAATCTAAACTAGATGATAGAGATAACCCTTAGAGATCATCTTTCTGGCCTTACGGTAAGAAATGAATTGACCCATAGGCGCTAAGCTACTACCCTTCAATTCTAATATTGGTTTTTTTGGAAACTGAAAAAGAACGATCCTAGTTCTACAATCGACTGAGGCATAACAGGAATGTAACAAATCAATGCCTAGAATGACATTGAAATCTACCAGTTCTAACTTTACAAGATCTGCTGAGGTGACTTTCTGGGAAACTGTGATAGGGCAATTTTTGTATACCCGTCTAGCTATAACTGGGTCACCGACTGGAGTAGAGACTGAGAAGGGTTCTGAGAGAGTTTCTGGACTGACACCAAAGTTTACTGCTATACAGAGAGTTACAAAGGAAAGAGTAGCCCTTGGATCTAACAAAGCATAAACATCTAAGTTTAAAGACTCATAACGTACCAGTGACTACATCAGGAGAATCTTCCTGATCCTGGCGAGCTTGAAGAGCATACAACCTGTTTTGGCACTATTCGCCACCTGTACTAGATGAGTTACCCTGTTGAGTCGGGCGACCTGTTGGTGCTGCTGAAGTTGTGGACTGAGTCCTACAATTATTGCCTCCTTGACCCTGCTTATCAGAAGGAAAATCTCTCAACCTGTGACCAGACTGACCACACCCAAAGCATCCTTCATTTCCTGCAAGACACTTTCCCGGATGGTTCTTACCACACTTTGGACAAGTTGGGTAGGTTCTGGTGCTTGAAATACTCCACTGAGACTTAGAGACTGATGCCCTACCTTTCTGATCCTGTCGAAACCTGGAAGATGGAACACTAGCTGATGAAGGTGCTGGAGCTGAAGACTTTGGTTGAAACTGCGAGTGATTTCCACCACCCGATTTCTGTTGAGAATACTCATAGTTGCATGTTCTAGCCTTCTCATTACCCTTAGCATGTTCCCTAAGCTTATCTCCCTCAACCTGCTAAGCATGAGTCATGAGCCTAGAGATGTTCATATTTTCCAACAACATAGCTTTTTTACACTTTATTTTCACTAAGTCGGATACCCCATATAGAAACTTGTTCATTTGAGCCCTGGAATCGGCAACCATATGAGGAGCATACCTGGAGAGTTGGGTGAACTTAAGTCCGTACTCTTGGACTGTCATGTTACCTTGCCTCAGATTCATGAATTCATGAGTTTTTGCCTCCCTCAACTCTCTTGGGAAAAACTTGTCCAGAAAAGTCTCACTAAAGCACTCCCAAGTGATAGGAGTTACATCTGTACCCCTATTTTCTTTCCATTGAGTAAACCAGATGTGAACCACATCCTTAAGCTGGTAAGATGTCAACTCAACCCTATCATTCCCAGTTACCTGCATCACTCCAAAGATCTTCTTGACCTAATCTATAAAGTTTTGGGGATCCTCAACAATCTGCGACCCCAAAAACTCAGGCGAATTCATCCTAACAAAGTCATGAACCCTGGCTTCCACTGAACCACCACTAGCATTTGCAGGAACTAGAACCTGCTGGTTGTTCTAGTTGGTCACACTCTGAGCCAAAAGCTGAATGGCGTTCCAGAACTCTGCATTCGAAACTTCCTGATCTGGGACTGGAGGATCTACGTTAGCATTGCGGGCATTCACATTCCTTCTGTAAGCTCTACGAGGAGGCATGATCTAAAAGCGCATAACGTCGAGTACTTATGGGGGCACATAGTTCTAGGACTATTCGGGTACGCTAAACCCTAGTCCACTCGGTCTAAGACTACTCCCAATTAGAATGTATATAAGCAATATTATGATTGAAATGTTGAAGTACTGGATAACTCAATTACTAACATGCAAACTCTGAGAATGCAACAATTATAACTGATAATGTCACATTCGTAAACTGAAGCATGTATATCTGAAATAACAGACCTAAGATGTATAATTCATGAACTAAAAGAACTACATAGCTAGGGTTCTGAATATCATACAAGAAACTAAGCAACAATATGATAATCTGATTTGGATCATTCTAACAGTTAAAACCCAACAATTTCTAACATTCAAGAAACCCTAGTTCTAGTTAATATTAAGGGAATCAAGATTTTGACTAAAATATAGGAACCTAATTGGTGAAAGGAACTCACTAGTGAAATCCCACATACCTAGTGACAAAATTCACAGAGAAATATTTCGATTACGGGGCAAGAACTGACGAGAACTCGCTGCGTGTTCTTGGAGGAAAACTGGCATCTCTTTCTCCCTCTTTTGTACTAAGTTTCAATGATTTTGGTGAATGATTGATTAGGGTAAGTTCTAATTTACTTTCTAGGCTATAACTGACCAAAACCACGTAGTTTAGGGGTTAAACGACGTAGTTTAGGGGTCCAACGCATAAGGAAAAAACCAAACGACCCCTGACTTAAAAGTCTGCCGAAGCCGACCACGGGCTGACTGACGGTCGATGGACTTACCCAGGGTCCGTCCTGTCAACCGTGGATTGGCTTCAGAGACTTGGTTCTGGGGCTTCGATCCACGGGCCAGGACCACGGGCTGTGGTCTGACCTACGGTCCGTGAGTTCGGCCGTGGGTCGACACTTAGCCATTTTTCCTGAGCTGATTCTGGGAAGGGGTGCAGGTGGCCATCCACGGACCACCAGGACAGACCGTGGGTTACCCTACGATCTGGGGTTGCACCTGCAACTTCAGGTAATCTGTTGGTTAGGTCTGTTTTCGGATACGGGGTATTACACTCTTACTCTCTCTTTCTCCCTCTCTCTGTGACAAATTCAGTCAAACAAAGTGATAAAAAAATTTCATATTTGATTCGTTAATGCAGAGGTTTTATTCAATTTCAAACGATATTTTTCATTCAAGTACCCCTAAAATTTCTATAAATATCAGTTTTTGCACTCATTTTTGGGGAATCTTTTCTATTGTACCATAGTATTGTTAACCATAATTTTTTACTCTAAATATTGTCTTTTAATTTTCTTATGTATTGAATTTCAAGCTTGCTAGAGCTCATAATCGTTGTTCGAACATAGACCTTCGATTGAAGCACCCTCGTTCACTATCCTGCAATTAGAGTTGGACATAAATACCAACAAACTAAAATACCGAACTGAAATGATATTTTTTTTGTATTTTGGTTTCGATTTTTTATTTGGTTTTTGATAACATATTTTTGTATTTTTTGGTATTTTTGTTCAGTTTTTTATAACACATATTTGTATTTTTGGTATTTCGATTTAACCAAAATATACACACTGATGTACATTCTATATTAGATATTATCTAATTATTAATATTATATTATGTAATTATTAATATTATTTCCCTTTTTACCCCTAACATTAGGTTTTCTATTTTATCTTTCTGAATTTCAAGTTCCGGTTCCGCCGCTTCTCTTCCAAATTAAGTATTCGATTTTCACTCTTCCACACAAGCGACTAGCAACCAGCAAGCAACGAGATCAGCGACCAACAACCGGGCAATTAGCGACTAGCAAGCAATGAACGCCAAATAAGTTCTGCTGCGATTTCAAGTTCTAGTTCCAGGTATTCGATGTACTTTATTTGATTATTTTCTATTTTTCTTCTCTTATTAAAATCAAATTTAATAAACTGAATCGAATGACAAAAAATTGAACCGATCTACAAAAAACCAAACCGAATCAAATTGATTCGGTTCCGTGTTCGGTACAACAATCTCAATAATTGAAAATCGACAAAAAAATGAAATAAAAAACTTGAAACTGAATCAAATTATCTAATGCCCAGCCCTACCCACAATAGATATATCCTCTTCCTTTTCCTCTGTTTTCTTTGTCATTGTGATAAAATGTTGTCTCTGCTCACTTTAGCTGATATTTTAAAATGTATTTGGGCTTAGCTAGAGTCTTTTATATATCCAAAGTCGTGTTTATTTAACGTTTTAGCCCTCATGAACTTAAATATTGATGATTTCATTTAAGGATTAGATATTCATGTGAAGTCAGTTTCGTTCCAATCTATTAGTTATTCAATATCTTTATGTGGTGAAGAAACTTTCAACTATTGTGTTCTCTAAAAAAATATGGTTAAGGAATACGTTTTATTTTTATTGTTTGTTTAATCAAAACATTATACTCATTATATGTGTATCTGCTAAAATTTAAAGCTATACTTGCACATACACTACACAGCATTCCTCAAAATTTTATATGCACACTTTGCATTCCCTAAAAGCACTTTACTTAAAAATATACTTAAGAGCACTTTTAGATAGCTTAAATAAACACTATTTGCTAATCAAAAGTATTTTTCAAATTTATTGGTCAAACATGAATTATTTCTCACTAAAAGTACTCTTCTGAAAAAAGCATTTTTCAAATAAAATTTACTTCATATGATTTGTAAAATTTCTAGCTTAAGGTTAGAAGTACCAGTTTCAATTCTAATGAGCATTTTTCTTTATCTAGAAACAGAAAAAGCAGCACCAAAATACTAAGTTCCAATACTAGCGTTTCTATAGAACTTGAGCATAAGTTAACTTACATACATAAATCCATCTTAAAACAAGGTTTCCATGAGTTGTAAAAGAGAACTTCTCCTAGTATATATATATATATAGCATGTATAAAATCTGAAAAGATTATGACCTAAGTTTCATTCAAGTCGAACAATATACCCATTTTATCATTGACGATTTTTTAAATTGATTCAGAGCTGTCAATCTATAATGCATGTCTTTTAAGCATAAGATAAACCTAATGTTTCATCACATTTAGGCTACAATGGAACTACTTATTAAGGACTTGAATGAAACTTAGGTCATGATCTTTTCAGATTTTATACATGCTATATATATATATACTAGGAGAAGTTCTCTTTTACAATTCGTGGAAACCTTGTTTTAAGATGGATTTATGTATGTAATTTAACTTATGCTCAAGTTCTATAGAAACGTTAGTATTGGAACTTAGTATTTTGGTGCTGCTTTTTCTGTTTCTAGATAAAGAAAAATGCTCATTAGAATTGAAACTGGTACTTCTAAAAATAAGTTAAAATTTTTACAAATCATATGAAGTAAATTTATTTGAAAAATGCTTTTTAGAAGAGTACTTTTTGTGAAAAATAATTCGTGTTTGACCAATAAATTTGAAAAATACTTTTGATTAGCAAATGGTGTTTAATCAAGCTTTCTAAAAGTGCTCTTAAATATATTTTTTGGAAAAGTGCTTTTAGGGAATAATTATTTCTTTTAGCTTAATTGTATTTGACCAAAAATATAACTCAGCTCATATGTTTAAAAACATTTCCTCATCCTCAAGCTTTGAGATTATTACTCAAAAGGTTCTCTTAAAAGAGATTACACTCAAAATCTCCTTATGAACTCATTTGAAAATCGATGCTTCCTCTCATTTTAAATGTAAAAACATTTACTCTTGGGAATACTTAGTTCCCACATATTAATTTTGAAAAATGAAACTCAACTCTCCTCATCCTCAAACTCAAGTACTCAAGTCTTAAAACAAGTTTTAAAAGATTGTAAAAAAAAAAACTTCTCAAAATGACTCGAAAGAACTCTCAAGACTTTTCTCGTAACTCTACCTTAAATTTGAATTATGAATTCAAGGTTTATGATTTATATTATGAAGGATCTCTCGATGTTTAGATATAGTTTAGAGTAGTTAGAATCATAAGGGAGTAAAGGTACACTTTAAAAGAACTTAGACGAAGCAAATGACAGAAAAAAGATGGGGGCAGGCGACCCTGGCGCAGGGCGCCAACCCCTAAACTTCAAAGACTCAAATGTGGCGCGCCGCCCCAGCCCTTCTAGCGCATCTGTGGTGCGCCGCCCCAGCCTCTCCCCAGAACTTCCTGACGAATTTTCTTTGATTTTTGCCCTAATTTGCCTAGAATCGAAATGTTTCTTCCCAAATCACTTAGATTCGAATACCCAACATAAGTACAAAAAAATCTACTCAAAAACAACCCTCAAACTCCTAACATTCATCTCAAGAACTCATCAAACTCATCATTAACAATTTAAAAACGAAACTTCAAGAAACTCATCAAGAACACAAATCATTCAACCTCAAGAAAGAAATTTGGATTTGAAATCACATAATTGGCGTGTAGGTGAACGAACCCAACACTATGAGAGCTTACATACCTCTTAGGGATCAACCCTTGGCGAAATTCCTCGACAAATCTCAAGAACCTTGACGAACGCCTTGAACCTTTCCTCTTTTCTCCTCTTGAACTCTTCTCAAAACCCTAAGAGTATTTAAGATTGTGAAAACTGACCCAAATCATTTTAGACCCCTAAAATATTACTAATACGTTAAAAGCTGATAGGGTCAAGAAAAGACTAAAATACCCCTCATTAATTCGGGTAACTTTCCTTAATTGGACAGGCTGACTTCAAATGGGCATATCTCCCTCATACGAACTCGAAATTTAGCAAAATTGATGGTGTTGGAAGGAGGATTCAAATACCTTTCATTTGATATCTTATGGATCACCTAATTCATCATGTACTGAAAGTTATGGTCGTTTGAAGTTGACCCAAAAACTCACAACTTAGGCATAACTTGCCAATTTCTCAAATTAGCTCTTTCCAAATTAGTTTTTTTTTTTAATTTAGCTCTTTCTAAGGACGAGGTGTTAGAAAAAATTTATGGAATAGGTCCTTTATGAAAGAGAGTGAAATAGTTCTCAAAATGGCCTAATGGGTCATTACAATCCTAAAGGATGTCTTTCACCTTCCCTTTAGGATAATTAGAACCCTTACCTATAATCACATAAGTTAGGAAGACCTTACTACAGAGTTAGTCGATCATTTCCTTAGCAGATAGGTGGCCTAATTCACCTTTAAAATAATTAGGTAGCGACTCTTTCAACTAGCAGAAGAATCAACAATATGTTGTACACCGTTTGACCTCATATTAAAATGGGGGTATAACACCAATTCAAACGCCGGCTACATAGAGTAGCTTGGCAAAAAACTGGGCATATCAGTGTTACATTGGTGTTTTGTCGATGGAGACTTGCGCCTCGTAGGTGAAACACCTCTTCAAGTTAGAGGAAAAATTTAAATTTCCAACTTAACCAGAGTTGCACTTGTAAAATACATGGCAACATCCATTCAACGCAAATGCACATCAGTAGCCACTTTGATCAAAACTGGTCCATTTTCGAGTCAACAATTTGACGATCTTGTCTAATGGGTACTCAAACTTCCCAAAAAATTCATAATGCAATTTCAAACAAACCTTGACAGTTTTTAATAAGAAGGACGTCATCTTGTCTGTGTCATTGGGAGATGTCCGGCAACATAAACAAGATATTGAAGATATTGACTCCTCTCATTCGTAATACAATTCGCCCACAAGGTATAAAAAATTCCAAGCATTTTAATAGCCATGAAGGTTACTCATACACTTTCACCATAAAAAATAAGGAAATTCATATAAAGACGAATTTATCCTTATGAATGGCGTCACTCACTCTATCATCGGGTCAATTCATGCACTTACATAAACTCAAATCGGTTAGTCAGACTCATAAAGATTTTCAAATGTACTTCTAAGAAATGCATCAGATGTAAACTCAAATGGGTTACTCCGACCTAACCAAAATTTTAAGCATTCTTGTGATAGAAAAAAAAGAACAGCAAATAGATGGAGTAGAGCAGAGGCAGTATGTGATAAAAAATTTCCTGACTACTTTATTACGCTGCCTGCAGCAGTCCTTTTATAAAACAAATACATTGCAGAAAAACTGAAGCTAAAAATTAGGAACCACTACTCCAAGATTTTCTCCTAAAAACTTGACAACAGCCCACATTTAAACTTCTTCCTAAAGACTAGGACAAACATAACGATAAATATTTTATTTCTAACATAACTTATTAAAACTAACACCCTCCCTTAAACTGAAACCTTTCAAGCTTCAGTTTAACTTCAGCTTCTTGAGCTCTTCCATAGTGCCGATACCCATCAACCTCCTCAGATTTTGGAAAGTGAGAAACCTGAGAGGTTTGGTAAAAATGTCCGCCAATTGATCTTCACTTCGGCAGTACTGCAGCTCTATTGTTCCTTCATTGTTGAGATCTCGCAAGAAATAGTACTTCACATCAATATGCTTGCTTCTTCCATGTAAAACGGGATTTTTTGATAGCTTAATGGCAGAGTTATTGTCACAGAAAATTGTAGTTGCTTTTTCTTGTTTGAATTGTAGTTCTTCAAGAATCCTCTTCAACCAAACAGCTTGACAAGCACAAGTTGTAGCAGCAACAAATTCAGCTTCAGTACTAGATAAAGTGACAATTTTTTGCTTCCTGGAAGACCATGAAACAGCCGTTGTGCCTAGTAAATAAACATAGCCTGAAGTACTCTTTCTGTCGTCTTGATCTCCTACGTAGTCACTGTCAGCAAAACCAATCAAATCAAATTTTTCACCCTTATTGTAGAACAAACCAAAATCCTTAGTTCCTTGTAAGTAGCGAAGGATCCTCTTGGCAGCTAGCAAGTGAATTTTTGCCGAACTCTCCATATACCTGCTTATAAGACTTACAGCATACATGATGTCAGGCCTTGTAGCAGTAAGATACATCAAACTACCTACAATTTGCAAGTAGAGCGTGTTGTCTACCATATCTCCTCTTCCAACTTTGTTTAGCTTCAAACCAAACTCAACTGGAGTATCGACGGGATTGCAATTCTTCATCTTGAATCGATCTAAAATTTCCCGCACATATTTCTTTTGGGAAACAAATATCCCATCAACAGATTGCACTACTTCTAAACCAAGAAAATAATGCATCTTACCAAGATCAGACATCTCGAATTCATCCATCATAGATCTCTTAAAATCAGAAAACATGACATTATCATTCCCAGTAAATATAAGATCATCAACATATAAACACACTATGATCATTTTTTCCAGATTCTCCAATTTTAACAAAGAGAGAGTGTTCATATGGACATTTCTGGAAACCAAATTTTAGAAAGTAAGCCTCAATGCGACTATACCAAGCTCGTGGAGCTTGTTTTAGTCCATAAAGAGCCTTTTTCAACTTGTATACCTTATGCTCATCTCCAATTTTTATGTAACCAGAAGTTTGCTCGATAAATACCTCTCCTCCAAGTATCCATTTAGGAAAGCTGATTTGACATCCAACTGAAAGATAGGCCACAAATTTTGTGCCGCCATGGCAATTATCATTCTGATGGTGTCATGCCTTGCAACTGGAGCAAAGACTTCTGTGTAGTCCATACCATGTTCCTATTTGTATCCCTTAGCCACTAATCGCGCCTTATACTTGTCTATTTCACCATTTTCTTTGAGTTTCGTCTTATAGACCCACTTGACACCTATGGTTTTGTGCCCCTTTGGAAGATCTGATAACTCCCAGGTGCTATTTCTTTCAATAGCATCAATCTCATCATCCATAGCTTTTCTCCATTTTTCCTCTTTGACGGCATTCTCAAAGGTTGTAGGATCGCAATCTGCAAACAATCCAAAGTTGGAAACATCTTCATTAACATGAATTCCTGTTACCTTATAGTCCATCATCCACGCGGGCCTTCTGCGAGCACGACGAAGAGACTGATCAGGTGCATCAATTTCTTCCAAAACTGGTGGTGAAATTTCATCAACTGCTTCAGTAGAAATTTCAGAAATTTTGGGTGTTGCAGCTGCTTCTTCGACTTCATTATTAATTCAGATAGGAGTAGATTGATGTATATTCCAATCCCAACTGCTCTCCTCATCAAAAACTACATCTCTGCAGGTCACAACCTTCTTTGTCAATGGATTGAATAGCTTGTATGCCTTCGATGCCTCGCTAACACCAAGAAAAACACATTTCTCACCTCTATCATCAAGCTTCTTTCTTTTTGCTTCGTGAACATGTGCATAAGAAATGGACCCGAAAATTTTGAAGTGGTCTACTGCCGGTTTCCTTCCGCTCCAAGCTTCCTCGGGTGTTACATCTCGAAGAGCAAAAGTGGGACATCTGTTCAAGATGTGAATGCTCCAATTCACTGCTTCTGGCCAAAATTCCTTTGGAACTCTTCCCCGAGCCAGCAACCTACGAACCATGTTAAGAATGGTTCTATTCTTCCTCTCTGCCACACCGTTTTGCCGCGGTGTATATGATGTTGTGAGTTGTTTTTGAATGCCACGAGTCTCACAAAATTCATCAAATACCTTAGAGCAATATTCTCCTCCGCGATCTGTCCGAAGGTTCTTAATGGTCCTACCAGTCTCATTCTCCACACGTGCTTTGAAGCTTTTAAATACATTAAAAGACTCTAATTTTTCTTGCAGAAGGTACACCCAAGTCTTCCTGGAATAATCGTCAATAAATGTAATAAAATACATTTTGCCCCCATTAGAGATTGGTGTTAATGGCCCACAAATATCTGAGTGAACCAGTCCTAGTACCTCCTTGGCTCTCCATGACTTATTTTTGGGAAATTGAGAACGATGTTGTTTTCCAACAACACATTCTTCACAAACTTGAGATGGAACAACAATTTCAGGATGCCCCGTCACCATACTCTTCCTTTGAAGGATCTTCAAGCCACCAAAGTTCAAGTGACCATATCGAAAATGCCACAACCATGAAGGATTTTTCATTTCCGCCATATAGCAAGATTGGACATTTTCAATCTTCAAAGGAAACAACTTGTTCTGACTCATTTTCACAAAAGCAATAACTCCTATGGAGGGATCAGAAATTTCACATGTATCATTCCTTAATGTGATGACGTACCCTTTTTCTAACAGCTGACCAGCACTCAATAAATTGCTTTTCAATGCAGGAACATAAAACACATTAGATATGATTTCAACAGACCCATTTTTTGTTCTAAAATTGATATTACCCTTTCCCATCACATTCACTATTGAGAGATCACCAAAACTAACTGTCGACCGAAAGTTTTCATTTAGATTAGTAAAAGAAGACTTACTTCCAGTCATATGGTTACTACAACCGGTATCCACATACCAAATAACTTGCTCCTCGGGCTCGTTTTCAACATGAACTGCCATTAACAAGGTTTCTCCTTCCTTATTCTCAGCAAAATTTGACTTTTCTTCCTTCTCATTAGGCAGCCTGGTACGACATTCAGAACGATAATGACCAAATTTATGGCAACGATAACATTCTATCTTAGATTTGTCAAAAACTCTCCCTCTACTTTTGTCGTAATCATCATTGGCTCTAAAATTTCTGTTGCCATCCTTGTTACCTCCATCTCTATTTCCTCGATATCCTCTCCCTCTCCCTCTACCTTTACCCCTTCCTCTACAATTGGAAGAAATTAAAGTAGACGCCTTCAAGACTTGCTCATCAGAAGTTAAATGTCGATTCATCTTCTGCTCGTGCACCAATAAGGAGCTTCGCAATTCGTCAAGCGATAACTCATCTATATCTTTTGACTCCTCAATGGAGCAAACGACATAATCATACTTCGGTGTCAAAGAGTGTAATATCTTCTCAACAATTGTGATATCGTTCATCTTCTCACCATGGAATCGCATTTTGTTGCTAATCTCCATTGTTCTAGCGCAGTAACTCATTACAGACTCACCTTCCTTCATCTGCAAGGTTTCAAAATCCCTTCTTAAGGCTTGAAGCTGTGCGCGCTTCACTCTAGCAGTTCCTTGATATTTCTTTTTCATGGAGTCCCATATATCTTTAGAAGTTTCTTTGCAAAGAATAGTTTCTAAGATAGGATGTTCAATAGACTGAAAAAGGTAATTTTTTGCCTTCAAATCTTTCAGCTTTCTTGCTTCAAACTCTGTCATTTGAGCATTCGTCAAGGTTTCGCCTTCCACCGGAGCGCTGATACCAACCTCCACAATTGGCCAATATTCCTTTGACCTTAAAAAAATTTCCATCAACATGCTCCAATGGTCATAGTGACCATCAAAACGCGGAATAGTTGCTTGCACGTAATTGCTCTCTGAAGCCATAACTTATGGTTTATTTCTCTATTTTTCTTCTTTTTCTTTTTTATAATCTAACCTGGCGCTGATACCACTGATAGAAAAAAAAGAACAGCAAATAGATGGAGTAGAGCAGAGGCAGTATGTGATAAAAAATTTCCTGACGACTTTATTACGCTGCCTGCAGCAGTCCTTTTATAAAACAAATACATTGCAGAAAAAATGAAGCTAAAAATTAGGAACCACTACTCCAAGATTTTCTCCTAAAAACTTGACAACAGCCCACATTTAAACTTCTTCCTAAAGACTAGGACAAACATAACGATAGATATTTTATTTCTAACATAACTTATTAAAACTAACATCTTGTTACATCCTTACACACAATCAGGTGTACGCGGTGGTGCAAGTAATATAGTGTCTCTAAAAAATTCAGATTATCGAACTCAAAAGACTTATTGATTAATTATTTTACTAAATTACACTAGTACTAACTATTTATTCAACCGTACTTAATAAGTTTGATTTATTAGAATGTAAGAATAAAAGATGTATATTAATGTTTGGGAAAATCCAGGGTTGTAGCTTACTTAGAATTCATGCGTTGTATCTTCTTCTATGAACTTCAATTGGCTATCAGATTGTTGATTTACAAGGTTGAATGTATGATCATGTTCTCCCGACCTCTAATCACCTACCACAATTGGCAGTCTAACTACATCGTTGAGCGGGAATAGACTGAACCAATTGCAGAGTATTACGGTTTCATCTTGTTTAGTAACCAAGCAAGGTCTTTAGGTATATCCTTATCCTAGATACGAATCAACCCTAGTTTCTAGAGAAGATCATGCTCCTCTAGTCTCGCGTTCAAGTTAGATGATGAATTTATCTCAATGGTGGTCAATCATGAAATACTAAAATAAGAACAAAAGAGCAATTTATAAGATAACCAACTTTCATCCATAAAATTCAATGCTACACAATCATTCATAGCCAAAGCCCCAGAACAAGGATCTTCAACTACTAATGTCAGAGGAAAAGATTCCTAAGATGGCTCTCTACTACAAAGTATGATCTTCCTAATAATATTTATTATGGACTATTTATAGATGAATAAAATCCTAATAAAAATAATTGAGTCTAAAGAAAATTGGGAAACCCAAAACCTAAAGAAATTCAATTCCGCGTGAAACAGTAACAACCCACATTCAATAATTTGTTGGTGTCTACAAAACTTGACATTGGTATATGTATCTATTTCAGTTGAATTTCTCTTCGACTGCACTTTCAATATAATATATTATTATATTAAATTCATTATGTTCTCTGCTTGATTTCATTTTATAATCATCTATATTTAATTCGTTTCAGCTCCAAATTTCTTCATCTTCACATAATTTTAATTGTACAAATAAAATTTACTATTAAGAACAATCAATAAAATCGATGCTCAAAAAGGAAAAATAATAATACTAAATGTGAGGAAAATAATGATTAAAAATATATATATTTGGCTTCACATCAACACTCCACACTTGAACTTTTGTTCGTCTTAGAGCAAGCATTAAAACTCATCTAAAAAAATCAAACTAGGGATGCCACCAATTTGGCTGATACAAACATTTAGGCCATCCACAAAATTTAAAATATCAAGTACACTTCTCGATCATTATCAAGATATACAAATAAACAACAAACATGTAACCTCCTAACCTCAAGGAAAAACTCTTAACTCATCAAATTTAAGTTTTATCACCTACTCTCATCGAAGAACGAAATCATCTATATATCATGAAACAAGTGTTCTCACAAGAAAAAAATAGTCCACACACTCATTTCAAAAGATTGAATATAAATGAAGGACTTAGCATCAAAGAACAACTCTTACACTCACAAATAAAATTTACATGTAGGCACAAAGAACCATGTGTTTGCCCATTATGTACATCTCCACTAATGAAGCATGCTCGAATAGAATCAAATGGGACTTTAATGGGTTGTAATGTAGGCTAGGGGACGTGTAGAAAAACTATATATTAGTGACTTATACTTCCCTAAGAAATTTGCACTTTTAGACTTCATTGCCCCTTATTTTCTTCTATTTAATTTCAGCCCTCTCTTCAACAATTATTTCACAAGAAATTTTCATCATCTCAAGAATGCTCCAATGATTTTTTATTATTTTTTTCAAAGAATCAAAAAAAATCTTTGAAAAAAAATAATAAGAAATGATTGGAGCACTATTGAGATGATGTGAATCACTTGTAAAATAAATGTTGAAGAGAGGTCTAAAAATAAAGAGAAGAAAATAAGGGGCGATGAAGTCTAAAAGTGCAAAGTTCTTAGGGGAGTGTAAGTCAAATATTATATAGATTTTCTACCCTTTTCCTGGACTACATTACAATCTGTTAAAGTCCTATTTGATTCTATTTTAGCCTGTTTAAATAGTGGAGATGCACATAATGGGCAAACATATGGTTCTTTGGCTTACATGTGAATTTCATTTATGAGTGTGAGAGTTACTCTTTGATGCTAAGTCCTTAATTTATATTCAATCTTTTGAATTGAGTGTATGTACAATTTTTTATTGTGAGAGCACTTGTTTCATGATAGATGTGTGATTTTATTATCTTTATTTGACGAGAGTAGGTGACCAAACTTAAATTTGATGAGTTCAGAGTTTTTTCTTGAGGTTAGCAGGTGACTTGATGTTTGGAAATTTGTGGATAGCCTAATTGTTTATGTCAACCAATTGTGGCATCCCTAGTTTGATTATATTTTAGATGAGCTTGATGCTTGCTCGAGGACGAGCAAAAGTTTAAGTGTGGGGTGTTGATCTGAGGTCAAAGATACATATTTTTAATTATTATTTGCCTGACATTTAGTATTTTTATTTTTCCTTTTTGAGCATGGATTTTATGAATTGTGCGCAATAGTATATTTTATTTATAGGATTAAATTGGTGTGAAATGAACAAATTTGGAGCTGAAATGAATTAAAGGTAGATTATAAAACTATTATTTACCTCACATTTAGTATTTTTATTTTTACTTTTTTAGCATGAATTTTATGAATTGTACTTAATAGTTTATTTTATTTGTAAGATTAAATTGGTGTGAAGATGAAGAAATTTGGAGCTGAAACGAATTAAAGATAGATGATAATAGAAGGAAATCAAGAAAATAGCTTAATGGATTAAATTTAATATAATATGAAAGTGCAGCCGAAGAAAAGTTCAATTGATATAGGCACATATGCCACGCGTCAAGTTTTGAAGACATCAAAAAATTGTTGAATGTGGGTGAAGGACGAATTTACCCCCGAACTTTGATAAATGGTACGTCTAGGCCCTCCGTTATACTTTGCGTCCACATAAGCCCCTGTCGTCCAATTATCGGTACACACATGCCCCTCTCATTAACGGACCCCTCGTTTTGTACACGTATCTTAATACTAATCAACTACCCATTTGACCATTCTTTTAACCCATAAACCCACAACCCGCCTCATAAACCCAATAACCCACCTCTTCTTTCTCTTAAACTGTCGAATGCACCACCACCGGAGGCAAATCTCCATCCACCTTACTCTTCATTCCTTTTAACCCACCGATCCGAATCAAAATCACTACCGTTTGACCCAAAACTCCCTCTCCTATCAAATCTTCGACTAGAAGAGGGTACAAAAGCTTTATTCGCTGCTCAATTATCAGATTCATCAGCTTTAGACTAGGAATTCAAGAAAAAACCTCCTGCTTCACCTCTCTCCCCCCTTCTTTCAAAACCATTACCAGCTGATGTTTTCTTAGCTACACTCCAATCATTAGTCTCGTCGGCACGAGAGGGAGCAATTTCCCTATCGGTATCCCTTCTGAACCCTCCCTACCTATGAGAATCGTCCGACAAACCCCTCCCCCCTTGCCTGTAGTAACTGCACGATCTGAAACCACCTACGAGTCGAGACTGGTCAAGTTCCTCCACAATGCGCTCGCGAGGATCGGTGCGGAGCCTCAAGACTTCCTCCGGTATCAGGCCTTTGGTTGCCGCAGCGGCAACAGTTTGAGACTGCTTAGCAGCGCTATAAGTGTTGAACTCCTGAAGGGATAGGGTTTGTGGCTTTTTCTTCTTCATTTTGGTGGTGGTGGTGGCGGCAGCGGCCAAAGATGGAAAATCGGCAAGGCCACCGGCACCGCCGCCATTGGAGTGATTTTCAACCTTCACTGACTCTTCCTTTGGAATGTTTAATTAACTTAGATGTTTTAGAGGGAATCGGGTGGGTTACTGGGTTTATTGGGCGGGTTGTGGGTTTATGAGTTAAAAGAATGGTCAAACGGGTAGTTGATTAGGATTAAGACACGTGTACAGAACAAGGGGTCCGTTAGTGAGAGGGGCATGTGTGTACCGATAATTAGACGGCAGGGGCTTATGTGGACGCAAAGTATAGCGGAGGGCATAGACGTACCATTTATCAAAGTTCGGGGGTAAATTCGTCCTTTTTCCCATATTGCCGCAGCGGCAACAGTTTGAGATTACTTAGCAGCGCTATAAGTGTTGAACTCCTGAAGGGATAGGGTTTGTGGCTTCTTCTTCTTCGTTTTGGTGGTGGCAGCAGCGGCCAAAGATGGAAAATCGGCAAGGCCACCGGCACCGCCGCCATTGGAGTGATTTTCAACCTTCACTGACTCTTCCTTTGGAATGTTTAATTAACTTAGATGTTTTAGAGGGAATCGGGTGGGTTACTGGGTTTATTGGGCGGGTTGTGGGTTTATGAGTTAAAAGAATGGTCAAACGGGTAGTTGATTAGGATTAAGACACGTGTACAGAACAAGGGGTCCGTTAGTGAGAGGGGCATGTGTGTACCGATAATTAGACGGCAGGGGCTTATGTGGACGCAAAGTATAGCGGAGGGCATAGACGTACCATTTATCAAAGTTCGGGGTAAATTTGTCATTTTTCCCTTTATTTTTTTTAATCAAAAGCCACCTTTTGGGTGGGGGTGGGGGTGGGGGTTAGGTATAACCCCTACCTTATATATTGAATAAAATAGAAGGACATCAATAAAATACGTGAGCAACAGGAATATGATGCCTAACCTCTCCAAAAAGATAGAATGTTATGGACATTCCCATAACTATGTAGTTTAATACCAAAATCTTGCTATTGGCATAGAGTTTAAATTTACAGGGGAAAGTCAAATATATATTAACAAAGGGGATCCCCTCTTGCATATTCTTTAGGCTATGGATTAAAAAACCAAGAGAAATAAGGTTAAAACACATCATCATAAGAAATGTCATGGTTCTTCTTTCCTTCACTCGAAAGCTAGGAATTTTCTGTTTGTCCATGTTTAGAAAACCTCACACTAGTTGAGGGGTGTTGTCAATGGATAAATATATTTTGTCGCTTTGGAAGCTCAACTTAGCTAGCTTGTGTGCAATCTGATTTTCTTCACTATATCAATGGTTAATAGACCAATCTATACCTTGAAATGTTTCTTGAAGGTGCTAACTGCCACACAATTTTATACACATCTTTAATGCAAGAAACTAGCATTAGAAAGTTAGTTTCCAGTTGAGGTCGAGAAACTCTATTAAATTTGAACCAATGAACGCCATATAATAGTGTCTTTTCTCTGCCACGATGCTGAAATTCCCCATAAATTGTATAGAGAATGCCATGATGAATTTGCCTTCCCAATCGTTGATTATGCCTCCACAACCACATTTATCCTCTTTGAAGCTTCTATCAGTATTGAGCTTATAAACAGAAGTGATGGACGGTGTCTAAGAGACAAGTTTACCAACTTTATTCACAATTTTCTTATCTGTAAGGTCAACCGATTCCAGGAGAGAGTTTTTTAAAGTTTCTAAATTGTTGCTTCACAAACAACAAAAAATTTTGACAAATTAGATACATTATTTTAGGGAGAAACAATTTCTTTCTACAATACCTGCTGCTGCATCTGCTCTTCCATAATTCCCAAATAATATAGTTTGGGATGATTTTAATAGTAAAAGTTGTAATGCTATGCTCCACCAGTTGGATAAGGGAGATATCAGGGAGTTATCGTTTCTTCTAATTCCAAAGTGTGGAACAATAGTAATTCCAAAGAGCCTTTGCTAGTGTACCATTACAGAAAACATGAGCAGTGTCTTCTGGTTGTTGAATTCCGCAGCAAATACATTTCGGAGGATCTATGATCCTAATTTTTGAAACATTGTCACTAATAGAATTTTTCTGTGAATAACTCTCCATACCAAAAAGGAAACTTTAAAAGGAACCTCTTTGAGCCATATTTTGGTCAAGGGTGATCTAGTCTGTCAAGTAGATCTGAAGAAGTTCCAGGCGCTAGCAACAGTGAAGGATCCTAAAGTGGTGAGTTTATAAAATAGAAAGGTCATCTTCCTCTTCAGTTGTATATGAAGGCTAATGATATGGTTCTTAATAGCATCTGAAACTATTCCACATGAATCCCCAATCCCAAGACATTAATTTTTAACTTAAAAGGGATATTGATTTCTTCCTCTACCCAATCCCCCATTTCTTTCTTTCTCCCCTTCCCCACACTCTCCAAGTTTCTTTTTTTTCTTACTTTTTCTTCCTCTCCAGATTAGAAATGAAATGTGCTAAGTAATTTGTGAGGTGATAAATCTGATCATTTTGATGGGTGAGAAATAATTATTAAATGTCTTTGTGAAATCACATAGAGTGTGTTGGGTAGAATTATGTACAAATATAGAATATATTGAGGTATTTTAATGGTGATTTGTTTACATTAATGTTGAAAAGAGGTTTATGGTGTTTCAAGTGATGGACAAAGTTATAAAAAAAATATGACTGAAAGTTATGAATGATGAAAACATAGACAATAATGGTGATTTTTATGATTTAGGAAAGTGGTTATAATGGTGAAGATGGAACATTGTGGTGATGAGATCTAATTTTAAAAATGGAGAGAGACAGGTTTAAGGAAGCATGAGGAGGAATGAAGAGAAAAAGAAAAAAATATTTTTTTTAAAAAAAGTAATAATTAATGACGTGTCATTAAAATCTGACGTGGATGACGATGTGTCATTTTTGTTGAGTGTTTGAAGTTCACGCAGAGGCCAAGGGGGTTTAAAATGTTGAGTTTCTTTGAGTTTAAGGGCTCAGTTGGCAAATAGTTAAATAAAAGGGTTCAAAATACAAACTTATACAAGTACAAGGGTCCATCAGACCATTTCGCCAAACATTTTTATTTGATCCAATGGAAGTACTTTCTATAGAATATTATTTAAAAAATCATACATTGAAAAAATTAGAAGATGATCCTCCAGTTGTAAAAGCACAAACAAAATGAGAACCTGCTAGGTTTAAAGGAGTTGTCAATGCTCCTAAAGGAATTAAAGCAATGAGGGAGTTATTTATGTTTCAGAAAAATAAAATGAGGAAATTTAAATTCAAGATGAAAATGAAGCAGGAAGACATGCCAAAAAGATTTAGTACTCAAGAGTTACATTCAAAACGAGAAGTGAATCTAATTCACTACAAGCCCAAAGATGAATCTGCAGATCTATTCACAAGGTCACTTTCGGTTATCAAGTGTGGTGATCCCAAGATAGAAGATCAACATTTTGCAATTCCTAAGTAGGGAGGAGTGTTGAATATTTGCTTTAGAATTGTAAAATTTTTAGTGCAATAGTTTTATTAAAATAGATCAGTCAACTAGTTAGCCCTTTTAATTAGGAGTTGAATTCTATTTGAATTTTGAATAAATAGTATTTTATTGACTTTAGGATTTAGGTATTTTTCAGCAGATCTTTTGGCTTAATTTTAGTTTTATAAGTTATTTATTTTATTATATATTGTATTCTTAGAAGTGAAAATATATCAATCTTTCAACGTAAATTCATAAGCTTTCTTTCTTATTTTTATTCCTATAATATTTTTATTTTTTTCTTGTAATTCTTCTCTTTTAAAACCAACAGAGTGTAGGTGCGCATAGCGTGTGAAAATACAATAAGTTTTTTTTGTTTTCTATCCGGTGTTTGAACCTCACATTAAAGCTCCAATTAAATCTGAATCGCTAGGGTGAAACACTCTCACCACTGCACCATACTTGGCGAAAATACAATCAGTTATATATAAGTATAATAAAAGACGTAGAGCATATTCAGGCTGAAGTTGTCAAAGTGTTGACTCTATTTTCTCATCTCTATTTCTTCTTTATTAGTTTTCTTTGTTGTTCCATTGCACATGATTTATAGCTAGCGTTGTAATTAATGGAGTGAGTTGATTTTTAATACAATTAGTTGGTTACTATTTGTACATTGAATTTCTAGTTTGTCCACCCTCCTTGTTAAATAATTAAATCATAAAATTCAGAGCAAACTACATAAATCTCATTAGTTTAGGAACTAATTACTAAGATTCATGATAGTTTCGAATATTACTTTATGAACCATATCTTGTTCTTTTGGATAATGTATCTTAACTCGACATAATACATGTATCCGATGAATTTAATAAGCGAGATACATGTTTTATTCGTTTGAATTAAATGGTTGTAACTGATTTCCTTAATTAAATGTATAGTTGACTACTTTCATCCCAATATATTAACTATGTCAAAATTTTCAAAAATATTGATTTCATAAAATCAGAATAATTGTAAACTTCATCTTCTTGGCAGTAAATCATTTTTATTTCTTTCTTTAATTACATGTATCTATATGTCTATCTTCTAATAAATATAATTATATATATATATATATATATATATATATAGTATCTTACCTACAATAATAGTGATGCGTGTATATAGCTGAGGGTCTTTTTTTAGAATGATTTTCATAAATACTTTATCTAGTATACACGATCATGTATCTGAGTTATATCATTTACATACATTTATATATAAAAACGTATATAACGACAGTCTCTGTCATGCTGATAAATTCTTTGTTAAATACAGATGCACATATATACCTAATAGACATATGAAGACTTACAACATATACAATGAAAACAAAAAGATACATGAACTTGTTTAAATACACCAGATACATCTAATAAAATAAGATTCAAAACTCTTTAGACTAAGATACAAAACATTAATTTCAGATACATATAGAAGAAATCATGTTTAATCCTTCTCCCCATTGTATTTCTGTCGTAGTCAATAGAGATACAACACACCATTATATATTCATCAAAAATAGACTTGAATATCCATAGAATCCATGACTTCAATGATAAAAGAGTTTGTGGAGTCTGTAGAAATCTCACGTCTAGGATTAGAGAAATCAAGGATTGTATTAATCAAAATAATATTGAGTTACAAGCTCCTTATATAGGAGAAGAGTCCTATTCTAGTTATACTAGGAATCCTACTACAACACAATTATTTACATGAGTAGTATTGTATTATAACTCTAATACCTTATCCTAGTCGACTCCTGCAATATACAATAGCTTAGTCGTACATAACTTAGGATTTAGTAGTCTAGTCCTAGTATGACTCTAACTCTAACTCGTCAGCCTGCTTCGATGGACCTGTTCCTTCAACATGTTCCATCAGTCTACAAGCTTCCTTCAACACTTCCCCTCAAGCTAGTAAGTGGAGGAACTGTAACTCCTAGCTTGCTGCGAAAACCAGAGAAAACCTGTTTTGTTAAGGCTTTGGTATGAATATCAGCTAGTTGATCCTTAGACTTCACAAACTGAGTAAGAAGTTGTCCCCTAGCCACTTTCTCATGAACAAAATGATAGTCTATTTCAACATGTTTGGTTCGAGCATGCATAACTGGATTAACCGTCATGTACAAAACACTCATGTTATCACAATACAATGTAGGAACATATCGAAGGAACACTCCAAGGTCATGAAGAAGATACACAATCCAAGTCATTTCTGCAGCAGTGGAATCTAGTGCTTTATACTCAGCTTCAGCACTCGATCGGGCTACTGTGATCTGTTTCTTAGAGGTCCAAGAAATACAATTTGCACCTAGGTAGATGCTATAGCCTGTAGTTGATCTCCTAGTGGTGGTACAACCACCCCAATCAACATCTGAGTAGCCATACAGCCTATATGGTGACTGTGAAATAATTCTGAGTCCAAAATGTAGAGTACCTTTGATGTACCTGAGAATCCTTTTTACCCCTTGAAGGTGTTCAGTGTTTGGGCTTTGCATAAACTGGCTAGCTAAATTCACAGCATGAGTGATATCAAGTCTTGTGAGGGTCAAATACTTAAGGCTCCCTACTATCATTCTGTACAAAGAGGCATCTACAAAACTTCCCATCGCTTCATGCAAACCATGCTTTTGCGCCAAAGGAGTGGCTACAGCCTTTGACAAACTCATCTCTGTCTTGGCCAGCAACTCGGCAGCATACTTGCTTTGATTTAAGTGAATTCCTCCTTCGAAATACGTCACCTCAACTCCTAGAAAGAAGTGTAAAGGGCCAAGATCTTTCATAGCAAACTCCTTCCCAAGTTGGAGAACCAACTCTGAGACATGAGATAGATTACTTCCTGTGACAATAATATCATCCACATATAACAAGAGAAATATTTTGCCTTTGTGAGTCTGCAAAGTAATTAAGGAAAGGTCAGCCTTACTACAAATGAAACCAAGGTGTAAGAGATGCATGCTAAACCTATCAAACCAGGCTCTTGGTGCTTGTTTAAGACCATACAATGCCTTTTTAAGTAGACACACATGATGAAGATATTGGGGATCAATAAAACCAGGAGGTTGACTCATTTACACCTCCTCTTGTAAGAAGCCATGGAGAAAGGCATTTTTGACATCTAGTTGCCTAACTTCCCACTTTAAAGTAATAGCAATGGATAGAACCACCCTAATAGTTGTGGCTTTAACCACAGGACTAAATGTTTCTTCAAAATCTATCCCTTCAAGCGCGAGAATCCCCTTGCCATAAGTATGGCCTTGTATCTATCTACTGTCCCATCAGCTTTTAACTTTGTCTTGAACACCCATTTTGAGCCAACCAAATTTATACCAGGAGATTTGGGCACCAAAATCCATGTCTTGTTAGTATGTAAAGCATCAATTTCTTCCTGCATTGCTGCAAGCCAATGAGGTGACCTTAGTGCTTCCTTAGTAGTATTTGGTTCTCTCAAAAAATTTGTGCTGTTGCGAGCAACAAGTGACAAGTGATGTTCCTTCGCCTTGTGCCTAGTGATCATATGATGCCCTTGTGGTGTGGGAAGTACCTTAACTGGTACATCAACCAAAGTAGTTGACTGGAGTGTAGCATTGTCAGATTGATGGTCAACTGGTACATCAACTAAAGTAGTTGTTTGATGATGCTCATTGGCTGGACTTGTAAGTGCAACCTATTCCTCACTGCTACTAGCAGATCTAAAATTTGCAGCTGGAGTTTCAATACTACTGTATGGAGCATCACCTTCAACCTGTTCCTTAGCATCTGATCTTGCGCCTGAAAGGTCAATAGTACTCTCATCATCAAGGAGTATATGAGTTGTAACAGCATTATAACCAGTAATGTGTGGACTAGCAGCCTGTACTTCCCCTGAATCAGAATTATCATATGCCTGTAGTTTAGAGAAAGATTCAACAAAAGTAGCAAGATGAGGTGAGACATCAATGTTAGTCTGAGATTGCTTTGGAGACGCATAGGGTAATGTGTTTTCATCAAACACACCATGTCTGGATATGTAAACCCTCCTTGTAGGGGGATGATAACATCTATATCCTTTGTGTAAGTTGTTGTACCCTATGAACACACAAGGGTAGGTCTTTGGATTGAACTTGTTGTTACCCTTGATATATGGGAAACATCTACACCCAAACACTTTTAGGATGTTATAATCACGTTGTTCCCCATACAACTTAACAAATGGAGTCACCATCTGTAGGACTGAGGAGGGCAGTCTATTGATGAGAAATATTACAGTGAGGAAAACCTCAACCCAAAGAAACAAAGGTAGATTAGCATGAAGTAGTAGAGTTAAGCCAGTCTCCACAATATGCCTATGTTTTCTCTCTGCAACTCCATTTTGTTCAGGTGTGTTAGGACATGAAATATGTCTCACAATGCCACAATCTTCCAAATGCTTAATGAAGTCTGTTTGGATAAACTCACCACCTCCATCACACTGAAAAATCTTAATTTCTTTAGAAAATTATTTTTCCACCATTTTCTGGAATTTTAGAAAGACTTCAAAGAATTCAGATTTCTTTTCAGTGGATAAATCCATGTATATCTCGTGTGATCATCAACAAAACGACATAATATTTCATATGTTGGGAAGATTCGACAGGAGCAGGTCCCCATAAATCACAATGGATTTTTCAATAAAAGGTTCTTTCTCAAACCAAATGAAAGTTTACAACTCTTTCCCAACTGACAACTAGAACAAACAGTAGGTATTTTATTCCAACTACTAATATTGATGCAACTATTACTATTCAAAACTTTTAAAGACTTCAAACTAGGGTGTCCTAATCTAGTATGCCACATGTTGTCTGACGTGTTCCAATCGTGTGCAACTGTCAAAGCATAGAGATTGTTATCTTCCAAAGCATAGAGTCCATTCCTTTTATTTCCCTTGGCCAGTAGTGTCCTTGTCTTCTTGTCCCTTATAACAAAGTTAGTTTCATCAAATTCAAGAGTGTAACAATTATCCTTTGCAAGCTTACTAACTGAGAGTAAATTTTTATTAATCTTAGGGACTAAAAGAACTTTTAACTTTAGACCTGATCTGGATATGTTTCCAACATGTGTTATGTCTAACTTTGATCCACTCCAATAATGATTTTATCTGGTCCATTGTAGTGTTTAAGATCAGTTAGGATACCTGAGTTATGTGTCATATGGCTAGTTGCTCCTGAGTCCACATACAAGGTGCCATCAGTGTTTTGTAGATTAGTAGCAAACAATGCTTGTGGTAGCTCATCTGTGGCTTGGTAAGAGTAATTCCACATGTAAAAACACTTAAGAGCAGTATGGTTATTCTTACCACAAATTTGACACGCATCAGTATTGTTCCTCTCATGACTTCCACTTGAAGAACTGTTCTGATGACCTGGTCCGTTTCTACTGTTATAAGAACCTGTTCCTTGTCCAGCAGGCTTAAAGCCTCTTCCTCTAGAATTGAAATTATTGTTTCCTCTTCTTTGAGAGTAGTTTCCTCTTCCCCT
>NW_006239225.1:99440-115444 GCF_000226075.1 Solanum tuberosum
TTTTTAAATTAGAACTTTTGAAGGAAAGTAAAAAAAAGTTAATTATATTATTATTGTGGGGATGATTGTTTAAAACAAAGTATCACTACTCAAAGAAATAGTTTTTAAAAAGTAAAACTTTAAACCTAAACTAAAATAACAAAAAGTAAAATAATATTTATAATTAATATATATCTTATCAGATATAATACAATTCACTGAATAATTATAAAAATATAATAAAAAATGACTGTAGGGTCCATATTTTATACTTGTTGAATGCTCATTTAATCAAATAACTTTTTTGAATTTTCTTTATAACGTTGTTTCTTAAATCAAATCATGGTCTTGTGAATTTTATTAAAAATCAAAATTACATATTTTGATGTTCAATCTGAATGTGTATTTTTTTAATAAAAAATTAACGTTTTCGTTGAGGTTTGAAAAAAGTTGACATCCTCGTTGATGTTGAAAAGAAATAAAAAATTAATTTTTCAAATCTTGATTCTCTTTTTATATCTAGCCATCTTTAATTAAAATAAATTCTTATTGCATAAAAAAGTAGCAAACACACATAAATTTTGTTGCATTTTTTATATTTGTTCAACTCAATTTATGTGTAAATATATTTTCTCTCTCTTGTTAGTTGTAGAATTTTTTTGTTTTAAAGTAGAAAAGTACATAAATGGCCCACCTATCCATGTGTCAAAAAATAAATGGAGTCTCACACAACTTTTGTTGGTTGGGCCTCTCCCATGATAAATTTTTTCAATATTTCGCTGTCTCTCCTTGTGGGCAGCAAGGGACATATTTGTCATTTGAAGAATTAGAGTTTTAAGGTTCACATCACCTGTCCCTCAACTGAAAACGACTGCAAGCAACCTGTGGTCTACCTGTATACATATCACACTCACATTAATATAGTTAGTCGTACATCTTTTTTTTATTTTTTTATTTAAAAATTAATGTTGTTCGTGTTACATAAAATATTATATATATAAAAATAATTCAACTATGTCCATCTTGTTCTTGTCTATATATAAATGACATAAGAGACGCACGCAAATACGCCTCAAGAGCTAACAATGGTGGATCTTCAAACAGTTTGCTCCATGTGTGGTGACGTGGGCTTTCCAGACAAACTTTTTCGTTGCTCCAAGTGTCACCACCGGTTTCAGCACTCGTATGTATTCCTATATCACTTTTCTTACTCCAAATTACTTAATTCTTCTATCTCCATCATTCAATTTCTTGTTTTGCGTATCAAATCGTCTTAATATTATTCTTCATATATGGTCCATGGCCTTTTATTAGTCTCTTTTGACTTATTCTTCTTCGTTTTTTTTTTTGGTTGTGGCCAGCCAAATATGACCCTTGAGATTAGTCTAATTTATTTATTTTGCAGAAAATATCACACCTAGATCTATTATGTAATTTTTTGAATTCATATATATATAGGTATTGTAGCAACTACTACAGCGAATCATCCGAGGCAATACAAATGTGTGATTGGTGTCAAAGCGAGGGAGCAAGCTCGAGAAATGGTGCTCGGAAACTAATAAGTGATAATTTAGGAATGGTTAATAGATCGGAGAATTCGGGAGATAATAAAATCAAGCAGAATGATGATAAGGAGGAAGAAAGTGGTACTACTGAAAGGGCAAAAATGAATCCTAATGGGAGTCCTTCACCAAGGACAGCAACTCGTAGATACAAGCTTCTTAAAGATGTTATGTGTTAAAAAAATAATAAATGTAAGTGTTTCAATTTTTTAGTGTTTTTTTTTTTTCCTTTTTTCCTTTTTGCACTGCCAAGAGTTTTTGGACCTAAATAAGTTGTTAGAACCAATGGAACTCCTTCATGTATAAATCGTGATGCTAATTAGCTAGTAATTAAGCACGGCTTCCCTTGTATGTGGTGTTTCTTTTGCCTATTAACTTCTACCTATAATTAAGTCAAAGCGATATTTAGTGACAATATATTTTTTGTTATTTAATATCTTGGTTTTAAATATTTTGTATTCATACTTATTATTACTGCTAAATTCTATTTTTGTTACTGTTATTCGTGGCTCGTAAATATGTTAACTATTCCATGCAAGAAAAATGATCCAGCTCATTAATGAGAGATGGTAAATGTTTATGATATGAAAGGAATTAGCCAATTAAAATAAATTAATGTAGTAAAAATTGTTTTACACCTTGAGATCGTATAAACTAAGTGATCTTTATTTTGGTAATAGTGGGGGCAGTTTTATGAAGAGGGTGGGGGTGCTATTGCCTAGTTGAACTTTTGTACACTCTTTTGCTTTGGGAGAATCATATGCACCTTTGATTCCTTTTGGCCAAAGAATTCATGGTACCTAAAGCAGGTTAATTAATATCCTTATATTACTAAAATAAATGAGTATATTATTTAAGTGTGTGATTATCTTAACTAGAATTATATATTTAACACGTTCTCTCATGTCGGATATGATTTTTTTTTCATAAGTCAAGCACATGGTAATTCTAATGAAATTCAATCAGAGGACTTCTGTTTGATTTGATATCATTTTAAAGTCTAAACTATTAGAGAGACTACTTTTAATTGTATTAATTCTCATCTCATTTGTTATAATTACTTGATTGGGATAAATTGATCATTCTCTCTTTCTGTAAACTTCATGTGAACCTAATTTAAAGATGAAGGAACCTAATAAGTAAGTCATCATGTTACGTATATATGAAGTTAATTATAGGGGATTATGGAATATTATAAGTGGTAGTGGTTTCCAACTTATTTTCAGTTTTCTAGTTTTGCAAACTATATATGAACTTGAAGCCACATGTAGGCTTGTTTGATTCGACTTTTCAATCTTGAAAGCAAACTTGCATTAACACAGACTATATATAGTCTATATAATGCAAAGTTCTATCGTTTACCTCTCAATTATTTATAAACGTGGCACACTTTCTTTTTAATATTGTTAATATATATATATATATACATATATATATATATATATGTATATATATATATATTAACAATATTAAAAAGAAAGTGTGCCACGTTTATAAATAATTGAGAGGTAAACGATAGAACTTTGCATTATATAGACTATATATAGTCTATATAATGCAAAGTTCTATCGTTTACCTCTCAATTATTTATAAACGTGGCACACTTTCTTTTTAATATTGTTAATATATATATATATATACATATATATATATATACATATATATATATATATATGTATATATATATATATATTAACAATATTAAAAAGAAAGTGTGCCACGTTTATAAATAATTGAGAGGTAAACGATAGAACTTTGCATTATATAGACTATATATAGTCTATATAATGCAAAGTTCTATCGTTTACCTCTCAATTATTTATAAACGTGGCACACTTTCTTTTTAATATTGTTAATATATATATATATACATATATATATATATATGTATATATATATATATGTATATATATATATATTAACAATATTAAAAAGAAAGTGTGCCACGTTTATAAATAATTGAGAGGTAAACGATAGAACTTTGCATTATATAGACTATATATAGTCTATATAATGCAAAGTTCTATCGTTTACCTCTCAATTATTTATAAACGTGGCACACTTTCTTTTTAATATTGTTAATATATATATATATACATATATATATATATACATATATATATATATATGTATATATATATATATGTATATATATATATATGTATATATATATATATTAACAATATTAAAAAGAAAGTGTGCCACGTTTATAAATAATTGAGAGGTAAACGATAGAACTTTGCATTATATAGACTATATATAGTCTATATAATGCAAAGTTCTATCGTTTACCTCTCAATTATTTATAAACGTGGCACACTTTCTTTTTAATATTGTTAATATATATATATATACATATATATATATATACATATATATATATATATGTATATATATATATATGTATATATATATATATACATATATATATATATACATATATATATATATATACATATATATATATATATAACTTTATTAAACCTTAAGGAGTAAATTTGTTTTTAATTAGATGATTTAAAGTCATATAAATATCTAAAATTTATCTAACTCTTAAGTTTCAAATGTTTTTGTTGGTTTCTTTAAAAAATGTGATTAATTAAATAATGTCACATAGATTAAAACGAAAGAAATAATATTTTTACCTACACAAGAGACGTAAAAAAAATTTCTCTCAATGCAAAGTGTCCGCTAACGTTGTACCTTTTCTCCTTTTAAGCGATTCTTTTTCGTATATTATTCCGTTTTATTTTCTGGATGTGTGCCTTCAGTACTTTTTACTTAGCTTCTTGTCCCACCCGCCCAAAAGAAATATGATAAAATGCCAAAGTTTTAAATGGTCTTTTAACTTCCGTTTGGCCATAGAGTTTGAAGTAGAAACATGAAAATTAAAATTTTTAAAGTTATGATTTTTATAACTTAAAATTATATTTGGAAAAAAAAAATGATGTTTAGAGAGTGAAAGTGAAATTTCTTCTCCGACCAAATTTTTTAGAACATGAAAATATTCTAATTTTTTTTTAAAAAAAATTTGATCATCTTTCATGGCCAAATAGATATTTAAAGATAATACATTTGATTGTAATCGTAGTTTTTTGTGATGTTGTTAATGGGTAAAGTGATGCAAGAGGATAGGTACGGGAGTTAGGATTAACAGATTTTCAAATTGGATAGCTCGGATAGAATATTAAATAGGAAATAAATTTTTAATTACAATAAAAATATATCCATATAAGAGTCACGTAAGATAATAAAAGTTGTAACATGATACTTAACTATCCCAGAGTAAATATATGCTTAAAGTTGAATAATATATGAGGACAAATATACTAAAATAATATAACGAAGGATAATATAACTATTTTCTAAGAGTATAATTTCAAATATGACCCTTTTTCGCGTATAAAATAAAAGATTTAGTTAGCGTACTTGGTCATTTTGGCGAACTCATGCATACTAATTAAATGAAGGTCTTGAGTGAGAGAGACTTGGCTCTTGTATGGTCCACATCTATTCACAAGACTAGTTCTGCTCGTCTGCCTACTCATCAGTCATCAACAATCCCCCCACCCCCACAAATCTATCATGTGTATTTTTATTTTTGTTTTCGAGTTTCTTATACAATATTTGATATTCGTATTGAATATAATTATTTTAAAATCTTATTCCTTAAAATTCATTTAGGAAAAAATATTTCTGCGACTCGCGGTTATGAGTTAAAGATATACTTGTCTCATATTCAGTGGCGGATCTAGGATTTAGAGTTCGTGAGTGCCAAATAGACTTATCGATTAAATTAATTTTATTTTTGATTAAATTATTAGTCTTTTCGATATAAATTAATTTTAGTTCTCTAATTTTTCTTAAAAGAATGTGTGCAACAATTTCCTTTTTCTTAAAAAACGTCTGCAACAAATTTCTCAAAAAAATAGGTACAAATGGGATTCGAACCCACAACATCAGCCTTCTAAAGTTGCCCTCCTACCATGGCACCACAAGCCAATTTTGTTCTCTAGGTGGCTACGTTTATTATTATATAATATTATATATATATATATATATATATACCTATGTATATATAGAGTTTTCGCTGAAGTTCAGGGGTGGCGTGACACCCCCCACACCCCTTAATAGATCCACCCCTGCTCATATTAATTAATTGTCAAGAATAGTAAAATTATTTGTCCAAATTTATTAGTAATCTAAAAAAATAAAGATGAAATTAATTATTTTTGTTATAATTTTTCCTTAGTATTGAGTGTTTTTGAAGTAAGATTAGTCTAGGGTTAATTTTACTCTCTTTATTTTAAAATAAATGGTATTTTTATTTATTTTTTAATAAATAAGTGGTGTTTGACATAATCAAGAAGACATTAATGATTTTTTGTTTAAACAAAAGGAATTTTATATAACTATATTTTTTAAAGATATTTATTAATGATAAAATAGTAAAAATACATTTTATTTTCTAAGAAAAGCGTGTTTCCTTAAAATGAATGTTCAAGCCTAAAACACCATTTATTTTGCAATATGGGGTGTAAACAACAATTTACTAGAGAAAGGTACATATAAATTAGTAGAGTAAAGAAAACTTTTTATTTACGATTTCATAAGAATATTTTTAGGTGTTAACTATTATATGTATTCTAATACATTATAGATATGTAGTTTCAAAAATACAATTTTTTTAATTTTTTTTTATAGTTCTATATTTGATTTTGCACTAGTTAGTTTGACTTTTGAATTAAATCATATATTTTAAAAATAGATAGAGTGATATAAATATAAATAATAGAATCTAAATTCTATTATGTGTATACTAATACATTATAGATATGTAGTTTCAAAAATACAATTTTTTTAATTTTTTTTTATAGTTCTATATTTGATTTCGCACTAGTTAGTTTGACTTTTGAATTAAATCATATATTTTAAAAACAGATAGAGTGATATAAATATAAATAATAGAATCTAAATTCATAAATTAGTGTCCAATGCTATCTTTAAACCTATAGTCGTTTGGTAGAGTGTATTAGTAAAAATAATGCATATATCAATTTTGTGTATTAGAGTTATTTTGTTTGACATACTTTTTCATGCTATGTATAACTAATGTTTGCATTAGTTATACACTCTATATTATATTGAAGAGTGCATTATTAATACCATGAATTTATAGATATTAGTAATACATAGGGATTTAATACATACGTTAGCATGGTTAAAGACCCAGTAATTTCTCAAAATTTCTTTACATTTTTTCCATCATTTGCTAAGAATATTTTTATAAATAAATATTTTTATACAATACATGATATTTTTAATACATCAAACTAAATAATACATATAAGATAATCTATATATATCTACGATGAATATTACTAATACAAATATTATTAATACAAACATTACTATATAATTTATATAACATTATTTTTATACACATTACTGAATCAAAAGTGTCAAATTGTGGATCTTCTTCGGTTCGTGTTAAGTCAGGGACAGTGAACCTCTATTACAGTTACGGTTAGACAAAATTCATTTGTTTTTTTTAAGGTAAACTCTATTTTTATTTACAAAATTATTACTAGCAATTACTTTATACAGAATATAATTTAATAAATAAAAATAATTATATTTTAGAAATCATAAATTTAAATTGTGAATTTGTTTTTGTGTTAAAGTACAATATGAGAGTAATTTGATATTTGACTACAGTTATATATGTATTAAAAATATACTTTTTTTGTCCCTATTTATTTATCAAATATTTTCTAATTTGATTTTTCCTTTTATTTGTCATTTTTGACAAACAAGGATTAACAATTTTATTTTTCCTATTATACTCTTAATTTATTAATATTGAGCAACTGTCTTTGAAAAATATAGTGAGTAAATATGTTTGAGAATTTAGACCGTATTAATTAATAAGGGTAAAATGATAAACTCATTATGTCAATCATTATTTTCTTAATAAGTGTGTCAAAACAAAATTTAACTAGTAAAAAGGACTGAGGGAGTATGAATTAGTTTTGAATTATGTAGCAATTAGTTATGAAAAGGTTTATTTAAAAAATTAAACATAGATATCATCATAATCTACATATATTAGTTATATAGGTTTCCAAATTGCAAAATAATCACCATATTAATTTTATACATAAACCTAATCAACTATTAAATATAATATTATTTATGCTACCAAACGAGTACGAGTTTTTTTTTCTTTTTTTGAAATTGAAGGTGAGGAAAGGGAAAATGAAGGAGAGGATTATAATATGAAGAATTAAATCCTTATCAATGAAATATGAGTCAGATAATCAACCAACTAAACTACAAATCGCTAACTCATTAGGCATTAATTAATGGGAAAAAGTTTGTGGATGAAAATGTTGGATGTTGACTCACAGCTATCATAACATCGCCACTTGGCATTCACAAATTCCTCAAAATGTCAACTTTGAAGCACACATTTCAATTCTTAGTGTCCAGTGTCTACGGCATTATTATGAGTAATTGCTGGGGCAACAATGATCACGACCATTTTTGTCTATTAGTAAACATTTTCAACATATCCAACAATATATTTCTTATCATTTAATATTCCACCCGTTCACTTTAATGGTCATATTACGCTTTTCAAAAGTTAATTTAATTATTTTTTTAAGTTAAATTAAATTGCATTAATTAGATATTTAAAAACTATACAAAAAGTACTATAAATTGTAATTTTTTGTATATCAGTGTGATAAAAAAAATGTATCGTAATATATTAATCAAAGTTCTTATTTGTTTGATTCTAAAAAAAAAAAAAGTCTTGACAATTAAAAATGAATGGAGGGAATAGTATTCTCTTCAATGGTTCAATATAATAAGTCGATGGTATTCTTTTATGGTTCAACATAAAGTCTAAAAAATTATTTTATTAGTATTACTTTTTCAGAATTATTCTTCTTTTTAATGTGATTTTTCATTATTTTTAAATTTGATAAAAATAATTATTTCTACTTTTAAGAAGAGTTTGAGGAAAACTAAAAAGAGTAATATTAGCAAAATACCATTTGATTAATATCTTTTTAAAAATGGGAAAGGACTAAATATATCCTTAGTTCCGTGATTTAGAGAGGATATATTTCTTATTAAAAAATCGGTGTATGTTTAATCCGGACGTCTAACAAATGGTGCATATTTATCATTTTCGTTAACATATCAATATTTACTTAATTGGAAAAAATTATAATACTATATTTTTTAATCAAAGTTCAGATTTTTTAAAATTTAATTTGTTAATGAAAAAGGTAAATATACGCTATTTGTTAGATGACAAGAGTATATATGCACCATTTGTTAGACAACAAAGATATATATACATCAATTTTTTTTCTTTCACAAAGCACATATATGCACTAAATCTCAAAGCTAAGGGGTGCATCTACACCTTTGCCCTTTAAAAATTAATTATATCGCACCCAACCATTTATTTATATTAAATTGGAAAAATTACTTATATACACAACATTATTTAGCATATTTTCTATTATTTCCTACCTTTTCAAAATATTACTAAAATCCCCTTTTTTACTCCCTTAAGCCCAACTTCCGGATACATAACTCCTCATCCCCTAACCCACATTTATCTCCCCCTTTCTTTACTCCTTCAATCACTCCCTATTCTCTCTCCCACAATCTTATTAGTTTATTCTTTCATTACAATTTTGAATTTCAAGATCTTTCTCACTCTAGTTAAACAATTTCATCTATCTAGGTATTGTTTCAATTTCTTTTACTCACAGCTCATACCTTTTTTTTTTCTTCATCGAAATTATGATACATTATGGATGATGTGCCTTCACGCAGTATTGAGATTACCTAGATAATGTCATCTAACACTAATCTTGTTTATGATTACGAAGATGTCGTTTGGACTGAATATAGATCTAAAAAATTGCATGATCCTTTAGTAGTGGCGAATGTGAGTATCGAGAAGGTGAAGAAGGACTTGCCTTCTTCTTCAAAAGAAAATGTTGAAAAACCCCCCTAAAAGGGGGTAAAAAAGTATCAACTCCAATTTCTCAGCCTAATCTACCCAAGGCAATGAGTTTCGATCTATTTCTGGGTTGTTTTTGTTGTTCAATCTTCCATTTATTTGTTAATTGAAATTCGTGATACATTACTGAAAAATTATGTTATCATATTGCAATGTATCATCATTCAATTTAGTTTTTTGATACATAAAACCCTAAGATTGTTAATTATTTGATGTTATATATTTGTTTAGTTGTTCTTAATGTATTAAGTTATAAATGCAAGAGAATCTACTAAATTATGCATCAGTCCAAACATATCATATACATGATACAAAAATATAATATTTAGTTATTCTCAATGTTTTCATGTACCTGATACAAAAATTTGTCACATATTGTTCTCAATGTATCAAGTTATAAATGTACTGTAACATGTTGAATTATGTATCACTCCCAACTTATGCCATATATTGTGTTGTAATATGCTTATTTAAGTATCAATCCAACTTATCATCTACCTGATACAAAAATAATATCCTTGAAGGTGTCATCTTCAGAATATGAATTTATAATGAGTTTCAAAATTCGAATCTATGATACATTATACATTTTATTAAGGTCCAATGTGTTTCATATACAAATATTAATATTATGTATCACATACAAATATAATAGTCATTGTAAGTTCAACTATCTATTATTCAGCATGTATCATGTTTATATTATTTTCTAGATTTAACTGTTGTTCATTTTTCTCATTATAGTGTATGAAATACAAGATAAAATAAATTCATACCCACTCTTTGAAGTTTGATTCAACGTAAAACATGAGTTTTGTAGAAGATTTGAATTTGTCCATAGGGGTTGAGGGTGTTGAATTATTTAAGAATACAATTTTTGGGCCATATCTCAATATCCCTATCTGCAATTACAAAGGGCAAATCACAAAGTGTCTGCTACTACTTGAGCTGGAGCAGGATAGCATAAATGAGCTCCATATTCGCCATGCAAACGGGAATATTTTGCATTTCATCACTATAAAAGAATTTGTGATTATTACCGACCTGAAATGCACATAGGATGTTGAAGAATTTAGATATCTTGATTCCACTCCGGTTGATTCAAAGATACTTCCCTGGATTAAAAAAAAGTGTAAACAAGGGTCGTTTGGTTCAACGATTTTCGATGGGTGAATGGGAGAACAATCAGGATGTCGTTGAAATGACAATCATATATTTCATTCACACGTTTGTTTTTTCCCAACTCTGTTATACACATATACCTATCCAATATTTCTTAATGGTTGAAGATGGGACAGTGTTCATAGAGACAACTTGCATTCTCAAAATTGATGAAAACATTGAGACAAGAGTTCACCAAAGAAAAAAAGATGTATCGATTAGCCGGCATATCATATGCTCTTAATGTTTGGATATATGAATGTGCCTCTGTAATCAATGATAAAATTGCAGTCAAAGAGGACAATTATATACCTAGATTATGCAACAAGCGAGTTGTGGGGGTCAAGCCAAAATTTGACATGTTTATGTGTAACATCTTTACTCAGATAATGTTTTTTACAGTGTATAGTGAACAAATTTCACTTCATATTATTGTATTATTTTTTTAATTAGTGATGCATAATCCTGTTTATTATGTCGATTTACATATGTAATTCAAAATGCTTGCAATGATATACATCCAATAATGGAGGAAATGACAACACTTGATTTGCCATCTAATGTTGCTTCTTCTCCTTTTGAGCCTTCTACAAGTCCAATCAGGTTCAACCACAAGACCTTCCCGGATTTGAGGACTTTTCTACATAACCTACGGATCAGTTTTTAAGGAGATCAAGAAGCATGTCTATTAAATCCTCTACATTCCATCCAAAGAAAAGAAATAATACTCATCCAGCCAAACCAAAGGTTAAATGACCATATCAGGTTCGAAAAGCCGTCTTCAAAATGTCATCTTCTTTTATCCTCAATTGGTGATAACTCAAATGGAGGTCAATATTAGAGAATTAACTTGCTCCTTGTAGTTGATCAAACAAATCATTTATCCTTGAAAGAGGATATTTGTTCTTAATGGTAACCTTGTTTAATTGCCGGTAGTCAATACACATACGAAGTGAACCATCTTTCTTTCAAACAAACAAAATTGGAGCACCCCATGGTGAGATACTCGGTCGGATAAAACCCTTATCTAATAAATCTTTCAATTGCTCTTTTAACTCCTTAAGTTCTGCTGGAGCCATACAATAAGAAAGGATAGATATAGGTTGCATATCGGGAAGAAGGTCAATACCGAATCTATTTCCCTTTCTGGAGGAACACCAGGTAAATAATTGGGAAACACTTATAGAAACTCATTAACAACGGGGACCGACTCAAAGATAGGGGTTTTGGAATCAATATCCCTAACCCGGACAAGATGGTATATGCAACCCACCCTTAAATATTATCTTTCTAGCTTTAAGCCAAGAAACAAACGGACTCTTATGCATATAATTCCCCCCTTTCTATTCTAGGACAGGCTCATTAGGAAATTGAAACTTGACCACTCGGGTCCTACAATCAATAGAAGCACGACAAGAATATAGCCAATCCATACCAAGAATAACATAGAAATCTTACATATCAAGCTCTACAAAATCAACATGAGTGACTCTATGGGATAACGAGACGAGACAACTTCTATAGATTCTCTTAGCCACAATAGATTCATCAATAGAAGTATAGACAAAAAAATGGTCTATCAACATATCCAAAATGACATCAAACCTCATAGCGACATATGGCGTCATAAAAGACAAGGTAGCAGTGGGATCAAGAAAAGCATAAACATCAAGATGAAAGACTTTCAACATATCACTAACCACATCAGGGGGAACCCTCTTGCTCGTGACGAGTTTGAAGTGCATAAAACTGGTTTTGCTCTGGAGCACTTGAACTTGAGCAACTAGGTGGATCCTTCCTACTATCCTTTCACTTTTCATTTCTAGATGGACATAAGTGGTGACCACTCTTGCCACAACAAAGCAATTATTCGTACCCATCAAGTATTTTTTCGAATGACTCTTGCCCTACTTTTAGCATCCAGAAACTGAAGAACCATTTCCACCACCAATTCCTCATTGAGTTTTAGGGTTAGGCATCATATCTTTGTTGAATTTAGGAGCCGGATCATTAGAGGAGCCTTGACCGGAAAACCTTTGTTGAAACTTAGAATGACCATGTCCATTGGACCTCAAATGTGGAAACTCGCCATCACCGGTCCTTGCCTTTTTTGCCCCCTAGATCTTTCCTTAATCTTCTACTCTTCAATTTGTTGAGCATGAACCATTAGAAGAGAAATGTCCGTATCATTGATGAGCATGGTGGTACGACATTCTTTAATCACCATTTCAAACACACCTCAGACGGAATTGCTCATATTTGCCCTAGAGTTGGCAACCATAGTAAGAGCATACCTAGACAATTGTGTAAACTTCAAGGCATACTCCTTCGCACTCATATTTCTTTGGTGAAGATTAATGAATTCAATTGCCTTAGCCTCTCTCATCTCAAGGGGAAAAAACATATCAAGGAAAACACCCTTATAATTTTCCCAATCAAGAGGACCCGTATCAATCACCCTCTCTTCCTTCCATTGATTGAACCAAACTTGAGCAACACCCTTAAGTTTATAAGCGGCTAATTCCGCCTTTTCCATCGGTGTCACCACAATGATCATCAACACCTTGTATACCTCATCAATAAACTCTTGAGAATATTTCTCAACCTTAGAACCATGAAAGTATGCAGGATTCATTCTATTGAAGTCCCTCACTCTAGTTGCCACAATACCCACATTTGGGTTCATGGGGACCACAACCTCCCTAATGGCTTGGGCCATAATGTCTTGAGCCAATACTTGAAAAGCGGCCCTAAACTCCTCATACACTTGTTCAGCCAAAGGATCACCTGAAACTGGTGGAGCTTGAGGAGCTTCTCCTTCCATATTCTAACCCGCTTTCCTCCTAATGTATGCTCTTTGAAGGGCAATATCCTGAAAAGCATCTGATAGATATTAGGAGAAATACATATAGAGTTAAATTCTATCGCATGACTTTAGAGTAGTGAAAAAAGTTGAATTTATTAAACATATTATAGCTTCTCATTCATAAATGTGGCGCGCTTCATACTCATGAATAAGTCTCTACTTGATGTGGCTTATGAGACATCCTAGGGCCTTTCTAAACCTTCTGCTCTGAATACCAAGTTTGTCACAACTCAAAGTACACCCTAGACATGTCATGGCATATAAGGCCTCGAGAGGCCATACAAAAACTACTTAACATGCATCATACAAGATAATAGAAATAAAAGAGTTTAAAAAATAGCATTTCATACAAAAGAGTTTGACAAAAGTGGAAGTCTAAACATAAGACTCAAAGCCATCTATTACATCATAAGGAAAGTGATTAGGACGTAACCCATAAATCACATACAAAGTTGAAAATAGAAATGACATGAAAGAAATAAAGACTCTTGGCCCGCAGATCATAAAGAGTCACAAATCTTTGAATTCCCTAAACAAATCAACTAGCCATGAGTACGGGAAATGGAAGTGTCGGACCCTACATTAGTGAAACAATATAGGCACAAGTATGCATTAGTACATGAAATGTACGAAGTATGAGTCAACATGCATAAAGCATACGCATTATAACATAAGTAACTTAAAATGAGTAGGCATGATCATAAAGGAACATTTAAAAACTTTTAAAGAAGAGATGACATGAAAATCATGAAAACATGGTCAAGTATATCAACATAAAGGACATAAGAAAAGCTTGGAAGAAAACTTAGTCATTTTGTGGGATATTAGCTTTAACCGACAATAAGACCATGAGAGCTATATCATGGAATCTGGTATATCTCTCATACTGAAAGAAGGGAAAACTACTTGCCAAGGTAGAATATGTACATATCATCATTTACTAAAGTGGATCCACTAGCTAGGTCATTTAAGGCAATCCTACGGGGGCACGTAATTTGGGACTAGAGGTTGCTACTAGAGACTAGCCTATTTGAGCCTCCACCTCAAAGCCCTATCGGTACTAAGTCTAAATCCCAATGGAATAGATAAAAGTCAAATATCATTTTAACATAGGGAAAGGCAATGATAAATACCAAACCACAATTTGAAGATCAAAACATAGAATAGCTCCTTAAACATAATTCCACATAGATGAGAAAGCCTTTCACCAGTGTGAATTTATTTGTGAAAAATACCTTTCACAATCATGATTATCATAGTAAGTGATAAATCCTTTCACATAACATTAATACTTTCCCTTCAAAGCATCATCAATTCATTTACAATAAATTCATGAAAAGATACATATCTTTATAACTTCATAATTCATAGTTCATAGGTTCATCATAGAATCATAGTTGAAAAGCATAATTTAGGCATGGGTAGATGCAATTTCAACTAAATATCATAGATTAACATCAAATAATGCATTAGAAGACTTAATTAATCATAATTGAAAGAAACTCACATTCATTGAATTAAAATCCTAATTTGATCAATTGAAAATTGAATTGGGAACTTGAAATATTTAGGACCCCATGGAGGAAAGGATTCCATGGGTGAATACTCACATACCTTGATCCTTTAAGCCCAAGAAAATGGAGAAATTGGAGAGTTGATTGAAACCCTAACTCTTATTCTTCTTCTTCCTTAGACTTGAGAGAATTTGGGAGGATTAATTTGGTCAAGTTTAGAGGATTTAGGAGAATGAATTGTAAATGGGTTAATTGGGGCTTGAAAACATTTATATATGGCTAAGGGTAATCGGTAAAACAACATAGTATTGAGTTAAAACAATTAGGAAAATACCCAAAAGCCCCTTTAAAATAACTGTCGAGCCTTACCTATGGTCTGTAGGTCCTTCTACGGACCGTACTGGTCAATCGTAGATAGGTTACTGGACCTTAAAATTCACCTATTCTTGATGGAACCTGTGTATGGTTCACAGGTGTTTCTACGGATCGTACATACCAACTGTAGAACCAACTGTTAAACTTTGAAATTTCACTAAGTCTGGGACTCACCTACGAGACCTATCTACGACTAGTACAAAGGTTGACGGACCGTCCTAGTGAATGGTAAGAAGGGTATTGGACTTGATTTCAAAACAAAAAAAATCCCAGTTCCTACGGTTGCCATCTACGGCTCTTAGGAGCTTCCACGGTCCGTAGATGGGACCCGTAGACACAGAAACTAGCCCAAAAAACTGCATTTTCCTTCCTTTCCAAATCCGAGGTGTTGCAGTGATAGATGTAAAGGCAAATAATAATCATGATCCAACCTTGGTTTAATTGAAGGAAACAAACCTTAAGAATATTGTAAAGGCTTTGTCCAAATGGGGGGGGGGGGG